>NW_027136049.1:300000-483058 GCF_039906515.1 Pseudorca crassidens | reverse complement strand
CAAGGTGTAGATCTTGTCTAATACCTATTTGGTTTATTGAACGGTATCTGTGCTAATTTCAAACTCTGGTTTTATGCATCACCCCACCTCTCCTTTCCCCTTAAGCTGACATAAGTGTGTTTTCTAAATGTGAGACACTGTTCTGTTTTGTAATTCATTTTTTGTGCAGCCATATTTATCCTCCCTCTATAAGTGATATCTTATGATATGTTTCTTTTTCTGTTTGACTTATTTCAAGTAGTATTATCGGACCTAAATCCACTCTTTATCCTTCTACTAGCCTTATTACATTGATTTCATGGTGAAGAGATATTCCATTGTACATAAGTACCACATTTTCTTTATCCATTGTTCTCTTTCCTGGGATATTTAAGGTGTACTGAAGTTGAGGTTCTTGTAAACAGAGTAGGCCTAAACTGTGGTGTGCTTGTGTCTTGTTGATTTTTAGACTTCCCTAGATATACTTCCATGATTGGAAGTGCCCTATGCTCTGTAGCTCTGTTTTTTAGATGATTTAGGAACCACCATACACTTCTCCAGAGTGGCTCTCGGCAGTTCACACACTGTCCATCAGCGTATAAAGGCTCCCTGTTCTCCATGGCCTGTCCTGCATTTCTGGTTTTTACAATTTTTTCGGATGGCCCTTTTGACCGGTGGGAAATGAGACTTCTTTGTTGTGCACATTTGCATTGCTTGCTTGCTTGGTTGCCCATAAAGTGCGTATGCGTTTTTTCCTGGATATATTCAGGAAAAAACGCATACTCCCTTTTGGGCCAACTGCATCATTGTCGAAATTCTGCCGCTTTTCATGTGCTTTAAAGACGAGTCCAATCTATCTCTTGAAATCTGTTTCTTGCAATTCTGTCTTGCATTCAGATCCTCTTCTTTGCCTTACCTCAACATATTTTTGGACGTTAGTTTTCATTTATAACTCTGCAGGTTTGTGAATTGCAGTGACCCTGAGCTCCATTTTTTAAGTTGCTCTTTTGTGAGCTGGCCTCAAAGCCGCAGGATTGCTTCAGGCCCTATTTTGGCTCCAGCGAGGCGGGCTGAGCCTTTTTTTACTTCTTATTCTTAATGGGAAATTAGAGTGACATGTGGCCGTCCAAACCCCTACAACTATTCTCTCATTGGTTCCCCCTCTTCCCGTTCATCCTCCTCACAATTTGCAAAATGTGTGAAACAGAGGTTTAAATGTGCTGATTCTCTAAGTGGGGAGATTCTAAGTAACGTGGCTGGAATGATGAACAGGAGCACCAGGAGAGGATAAATGAGGTGCATTTTAGACACATCTCCCCATCACATGGTGTACAGTCCTCTGGGTTTTCCATGCATGTTTTAGCTGTAGGAAGATCCCTTGAACCTGCAGATTTGGGACCCATTGAATGGGTACCAGGTAGTATTACTTTAAAGGGTGTGCATTTCCTCACCCAACCTCACATTTCTCTTAGCACGAACAGTTTCCAGCCTTATGTGTCATCCTGCTGTGGGTCTAGATGTGTTCAATCCATGTTGCATCACCGTCCCTGAGGAAAAGTTGTAAGAGGTTTTCTCTGTCTCTCTGTCGTTTATTTTTTTCAATTTATTACTATATTGGTTACAGCTGATTTTCAAAGCTCTGTTTCTTGCTGCTGTACATCCACTTGATTCACATACAGAGAGACATCAATAAATTCTTTTTCAGATTCTTACCAGTCATATATATTCTTTTCCGGTGACTTGAGTGTGCTGAGTGCAGTTCTTTTAGCTACCGTGTAGGCCTTGTTGATTATCAGTTTGGTATTTGGAATGGTATCTTTGCTAATTTCAACCTCCTGGATGATGCCTCACCCCTCCCCACCTTTCCCGTTTAGCAGCCTTACGCGTGTTTTCTACATACTTGACTATGTTTTTCTTTTGTAATTTATTTCATGTGTAGCCATTTTGGATTCCACCTTTAAGTGATATCTTATGATATGTGTCTTTTTCTTTTTGAATTATGTCACTTAGAATGATCATACGTAACTCCTCCGGAGTTGTTACAACTGGCCATATTTCATTGATTTCCAGGCTGAGTAATATTCCACTCTACATAAGTACCACATCTCTATCCATTTTTTCCCTCCAGAGACATTTAAGTTATATCCTAGTCGAGGATCTTTTAAACAGAGAGGCAGTAAACATTGGGGTGCCTGTGTCCTCTCGATTTTTGTTTTTCCCAAGACATACGCCCATGAGTGCAAGTGCCCTATGCTCTGTAGCTCATTTTTTAGATGCTTTAGTAAACACAATACACTTCTCCAGAATGGCCGTTGGCAATATACATTTCCACTATAAGCCTCACAGGGCTCCCTCTTCTCCTTGCCCTGTCCTGCATTTCTGGTGTTTACACTTTATGAGGATGGCTCTTCTGACTGATGCGAAGTGATATCTTTTGTAGTATTGATTTCCAGTGCCCACCTGTTTGGTTGGCTAAAAAAGTGTATGCCCTTTTCTTGAATATATACAGAAAAAAACGCATACAGCCTTTTTGGCCAACTGCAATGTTGGCAATGTTCAGCCCCTTTTCTTGTGCTTAATGGCGAGTCCTTTCTACCTCCTCAAATCCCTTTCCTGCCATTCTCCCTTGCTTACCAATCCTTTTCTCTGACTTTCCTCAAGACATTTTTCAGTGATAGATATTTTCAACTCTGCAGTTTCGTGAATTTTACTGCCCCTGAGTTCCATTGTTCAACTTGTGTTTATGGGAACTGGCCACAAAGCAGTGGGATTTCCTCAAGCCCTATACTGTTTCCATGGGCAACCCTAGCCTTTGGTCAATTCGTCTTCCTGATTGGAAATTAGAGTGACATGTGCCTGTCTGAACACCTAGGACTTGTCTCTCATTGTTCCTCATCCTTCCGCTTCATCCTCTGGACAAATTCCAAACTGTACGCAACAGGATGTTGACAGTGCTGACATCTCCAAGTGGGGAGACTGTTAGTAAAGACGCTGGAGGGGTGAACCCGAGCACCAGGAGATGAGGAGATGAGATGCCTTTTCCAAACTCTTCCCGATCAGACGGTATACCATCCTCTGGGTGTGACAGACATGTTTTAGCAGTAGGAAGAGTCCCATTCATGTAAGGAGAACACCAGGGCTTTTTCAAAATCAGTGTCTCCCCGAAACCCAAACTGGGGAATTTTTTAAGCTACGGCTACACATATGTTCATTAAGGGCCTTGGGAAGTAGGCAGAGTCCAAACTTTAGATGTTTGAAGTCTTCAGGGTCAGAAGCACTCACCACCGGCTTCCCTTAGGTTACACTTTAACTGTCATTGATAGATGATGTCAATAAAAATATCTATTCTTTTTCCGATTATTTCCCCTTATAGGTTATTGCAAAATATTGAGTGTAGTTCCCTGTGCTATACAGTAGTTCCTTGTTGATGATCTATTTTATACATAGCAGTGTGTATGTGTTAATTCCAAACTGTTAATTTATCCCTCCTCCCACCTTTCCCCTTTGGTAATAATAAATTATAAGATTTTATACTTCTCAGAAATGGGGGAGCTGAAAGAGAGGTATCATTTTCAATGGAAAAGCATTTAAAACAAGATTGAAGCTTTAACCAAGATTATTAGGTGTACATCCTTGGAAAGAAATCACTTCATTTCTCTAATATTGACCTGACAAATAAGACAAACCTTTTCACTGAACTTGCTTATAATAAAGTGATGGAAATATCAAATGGAAGTGTTAGAAACATCTTATTTTACCCGAGCCTTATAAACTGTTCTATGTTAACTACAGTTTGGCTCACACATCTGTTCATTGAAGTTACAATAGTCTCAATTTCTGTTACTGATCCTCCAGAGTGGACCCCAACAAGTGTCCCCCTGCCCAGTGTCATTGGGGCCAACAGATCGAGACTGAGTTTGGTTCACAAGCAAAGGAAACTTTATATTTTAAACAGAGAATGGAGAGGTGAGAGCACGCACTACCCCGTGGGCTGTGGGCTGGGCTGCTGTGTAGAGATCCTGTCAGAGTCAGTGGGAGGGAGGGGGCGGAGCACTCGAGGGCCGGGTTGGCTGCAGCTCAGCCTCTATATCTCGGAGTCTGCACTGGGCCCCAGGAGCTGAGGTGTCGACCCAGCCATTCTGCACTAGGAAATCTGGTCTGAAGTGCCGGGTGTGGAACCTCTGCATGCGGGACCCTAGGAGCACATGAAATTAGACAAAGCACAAAGGATAAAAAAGGTCAGACTTGACTTTATTGCCCAGATTCTATTTTTATCTCCCAGGGATTTTTAATGGGCTTTGCTGGGGACAAACCCCTCCTCTGCCTTTTGTCCCGTTCCTCATTCTTGGAGTGCTGAGGGTGCAGACCCTTCTTCTGTAACTGCTGAGTGCTGAGTTGGGAGCCCTCATACCAGGGGACGAGGGTCAGAACTTCTCCCCAGCAGCCTCCAGGTGACGTTGATTGGCCCCAGGACCCCTGCCTCCCTGCTCGTCCGCCTGAGCACCAGCATTGGAAGTGTTATAGATTCTAATGACCTTTAAGGGTCCAGGAAAGAGATGTGCAGAGACGCTGTGGGGGCCGGTTTCACCCCGCCCCACATTTGTTCGGCCACCTTAGGCTGACCGTTTCTGCCAGCCTAGATGCTCTGACCAGTAGTCTGCTCTTTCTTCAATTAGGCCCCTGAATTAACGTAAAAACAGCACCAGGTGTCAGAGCCCTGCCCGCTCAACTCCCAGACAGTCCAGGGTCAATGGTGATCAAGGACCATGATGGCCACTGAGTCAACAGCCTTTTGAAGTAAACAGGAGTCCAGCCGGTCTTATTGGCCACCATCATCACGGTGTCTGTAGGCTTTTCTATGGTGACAGTGTGATATACGTTTCCCCCGCCAAGATTATTAGCTCCCCTCCGGGTGCAGTAAGTCCTGCAAGCAGTAGTCTACTCCTTCGGGACACACTATTGTTGTTTTATGAGAGAAACTCCAGGTCAAGTGATGTTCACACGAGTCGTCATGGTGCCCTGTTGCCCCCGGTTATCTCTCTGGATGTTGGAGTTGGAGGGCCTCCTCACTCGAGGTCGGTGTGCCCACGGAGTGAACCCTGCAACTTCAGGGCATGGTTGGTGATTAGGATCACCACGTGGGGTCCTTTTCCCTTAGGAGAGAGGTGGCCTTTTGGGCTGCTGATTTTCAGGTTTTTAGATACCGCCAGTATCTTGGCCAGATGTGGCAGTGGGCCAAGCCCCTTGGTGACTGTAGTTTATCCTACCTGGATGGCATTCTTGTGTTGTTCCATTTCAAGTGGTCCCAGTTTTTGCACTAATTCTCCAATGGCGACTCACCTTTCACCGGGAATGGAAAGGTCAAAGGGTTTAGCTCAATTAGGGAGTTCCAGGGCAAGGGTCTGAATTGACTGCTCTTTCCATTCTTGAAAGGCCACTTCTGGATTCTGTTCAAAAGGATCATCATCTTTTCCTTTCAGTGTTTCATATAGAGGCCCAGCTAGTAGACTGTAGTTAGGGATCCAGAAGCAGCAAACCCTGGCCTCCCCAGGAACCCCTAAGCTGTCTTCTAGTTTTAGAAAGGGGTAAGGCTGCAAATGGTTTCTTCCCTTTCCTGGGATGGGCTTCTCTGACCTTCTGTGAGAATGAAGCCCAGGCAGGTCACCGCAGTCTGTGATATTTGAGCTTTTTCTTGGACAACTTCTATCCTTTATTGGCTTGGTAGTTCAGAGGCCTCCTTAGTAGGGCTGGCGATCAGAATGTCATCTGCATATTGAAGGAGGGTTTCCTTTTCCAGAGGTAGAACTTTTTGGTCTTTAGCTAAGCTTTCCCCAAAGATGGTGTGGGAATTTTTGAACCCTTGGGGCAAGACGGCCCGGAAGTATTGTTTTAGTTGTATGTTGAGTCCTGCCACTCACAAGCCAAAATTTCTTGTGACTCTGGGACTAATGGAATACAAAAGAAGGCATCATTGAGACTAATACAGAATACCATGTCCTGGTGGTTGGTAGAATGACCAGCAGGGTGTAGGAATTAGGAGCAACTGGAGGTATATCCTCGGTGGCTTCACTGACTGTCCTGACATCCTTTACCAGGTCCCCAGCAGCCCATGGGGCTCTCGTGGTCAGGCCAATCCCAGGATATGGAGCTCTCCTGGGCAGGTACCCCACCCCCAACCCAGCCCACGGGGCTCTCGTGGTCAGGCCTCTCCCAGGATACAGAGCTACCCTTGCAGGTACCGTGGCAGGGCTGGGCACACAGGAACCGTGCACATAGCTCTCACTGAAGAGCACCCCCATCTCACCTGTCGCTCAGAGCTGACACAGAGCACCTCAGAGCAGGACTTGAACTAACAAACAGCAGCTCCGACAGGTCTGTGACCCTGGGCATCACTCTGTGTGGCCTCCCTCCACCTGGTCTTCCAGAGACTTCCACTGCACCCGGGGCACCAGGCCTCTGTCTCCAACCACCACCCACCCCTCCTCTCCCTGACTCCTGGGTTCCTCTCATTAGGAGAGGCTTTTCTTGAAGTTGTCTCCCACTCATGGGCCAGATAAAATGATTAGAAAACAAGCCAAAGCGGCAGCCCCTTGTCTATCCTGACTCTCAGGAGCCCACACCTGTTCCTTGGACCTGGCCGGTTCAGCAAGTTCCATTTTCTGCAACTGTGAGCCCCTGAGGGGTGATGATTGGCTGACCTGGGCAGCCTTACCGTGCCGGCCAGCCC
The DNA here is from genome assembly GCF_039906515.1 of Pseudorca crassidens. Taxonomy (NCBI): domain Eukaryota; kingdom Metazoa; phylum Chordata; class Mammalia; order Artiodactyla; family Delphinidae; genus Pseudorca; species Pseudorca crassidens. The sequence goes on along the minus strand of NW_027136049.1, from coordinate 476,352 downwards.
TCCCCAGGTGTGCCTGGGTTGAGATCAATATAAATACCACTCCAGGCAGCAAGAGCCCCTGCAGCTGTGCCTGACGCCATTTTCTCTGCCCTGTCAGCAGTCTCGGGGCTGGGCTGGTGGGAGGGAGTGAGAGGCCACGGCTTTGTGGGTGGCCCAGTGTGAGTGGGGCTCTGCTGGACTTTCTGCAGCAGTTGCCAGGCTGCCACCTGCTAAAGAAGAGGATGTGTCACCCATACCTGCTGCTGGAATTTCTCCCTGGGCAGAGGTGAGGAAGGAAAAAAGCAGTGGGAGCAGGGACAGGACGGGTATCTCAGGCAGGGAAATGGAAATCTTCCAGAAGAGCACCCAGGACCAGGGCCATCCTGGCTGGCCTGCAGGCACCAAGTCAGCTGGCATGCTGTCACTCATGTGGCTCCATGGCCCTTCCTCTAGGCTTTCAAGTCCTTGTATATATTCAGGTGTTTTACCTGGGAAGGGTGGGAACAGTTCAACAGCAACTGGCCTGGGGCTCAGCTCACGTTCACTCACAGATGCCTCGGCACGGTGCCCCAGCTTTGCAATGAGGACGCTTGTTGTGTGGGGGCTGCTGGCTGAATGGGAGACGATTCCCCACCACTGACCAACTTCAGAATTGTTTACAACAGGAGCAAGGGCCCTGATACGGTTTTCCTCTGAGTAACTGGTGGGTTCTGTTTTTTTTTTCTCTTTTTCGTTTTTGGTTCAAGGTAGAATTTATTCCTCTTTTTTGTATTTACAGATATAAGCATGGAAATAATTTATTCATATAAATACATGTATGTGAAGGGAATAATTGTTTTTTCTGTTTTGTTTTTTAAATTTTATTTCTTTTTAATTTTGAATTTTATTTTATATTTTTATACAGCAAGTTCTTATTTGTTATCTATTTTATACATATAAATGTTTACATGCCAATCCCAATCTCTCAACTCCTCCCACCACCACCCCCCCAAGAGCTTTCCCCCCTTGTTGTCCATACGATTGTTGTCTACATCTGTTGCTCTATTTATGCCTTGCAAAACGGTTAATCTGTACAGTTTTTCTAGGTTCCACATACATGCATGAATATACAAGATTTGTTTTTCTCTTTCTGACTTACTTCACTCTGTATGACAGTCTCTAGATCCATCGACGTCTCTACAAATGACCCAATTTCATTCCTTTCATGGCTTAGTAATATTCCATTTTATATATGTACCACATCTTTATGCATTCGTCTGTCTGTGGGCATTTAGGTTGCTTCCATTACCTCGATATTGTAAATAGTGATGCAATGAACATTGCGGTGAATGTCTCTTTTTGATTTATGGTTTTGTCTGGGTATATGTCCAGTACTGGGATTGCTGTATCATATGGTAATTCTATTAATAGTTTCTTAAGAAACTCCATATTGTTCTCCATAGTGACTGTATCAATTTATATTCCCAACAATAGTGGAAGAGGCTTCCTTTTCTCCACACCCTTTCCAGCATTTGTTGTTTGTAGATTTTCAGATGATGCCCATTCTAACAGGTGTGAGGTGATACCTCATTGTTGAGTCCATTTCGTTGAGCAAGGGGTAGGTCTTGTCTATTACATATTTGGATTATGGAACGGTATCTGTGCTAATTTCAAACTCTGGTTTTATGCAGCACCCCAACTCACCTTTCCCCTTAAGCAAGCATAAGTTGGTTTTCTAAACTTGAGACCCTGTTCTGTTTTGTAATTCAGTTCCTGTGTAGCCAAGTTTACATTCCGTGCATTAGTGATACCTTATGATGTTTCTTTTTCTGTGTGACTTATTTCACTTAGAATCATCGTGCCTCAATCCACTCATTATGCTGGTACAGGCCTGGTGACACAGATTTCATTGCTGAGTGGTATTCTGTTGTACGTAAGTACCGCAACTTCTTTATCAATTATTTGTTCTCTGGAATATTTAACTTGTACCGTAGAAGAGGTTCCTATAAACAGAGCCATCCCAAATTTTGGGGTGGCTGTGTCTTTTTGATTTTAATTTCCCTAAGCTATAAGACCATAAGTGGAAATGCCCTAGACTCTGTTGCTTTGTTTTTCAGATGTATCAGGAAACACTATACACTTCTCCAGAGTGACTGTTGGCAATTTACATCCCGCCCATCAGCATAACAAGGCTCCTAGTTCTCCATGGCCTGTCCTGCCTTTCTGGATTTTACACTTTTTTCAGATGGCCCTTTAGACCGGGGGGAAGTGACACTTCATAGTAGTTCGGATTTCCATTGCAAGCTTGCTTGGTTTGCCAAAAAGGGCGTATGTGTTTTTTCCTGAATATATTCAGGAACAAACTCATACGCCCTTTTTTGTCACGTGCATCATTGTCGATGTTCTGCCTCTTTTCCTATGCTTTAAATGCAAATCCAGTCTACCTCCTGAAATCGGTTTCCTGAAATTCTGCCCCGCTTTCAAGTCCTCTTCGCAGCCTTACTTCAATATATTTTTGGACATTATCTGTCATTTATAACTCTGCAGGTTTGTGAATTACAGGGCCCCTGAGCTCCTTTCTTCAACTCGCTTTCTTGTGAGCTGGCCGCAAACCCGCAAGACTGCTTCACGCCCTAATCTGCTTCTGGCAGGGCACGCTGAGCCTTTGGTTAATTCCTCTTCCTGGTGGGAAATGAGTGTTAAATATGCCCGTCCAGACACCTACCTCACTCTCAACCCCTTGGTGATGTGGGTCCTCTGGTTTGTGGCCACCTTTGCTGGGTTCCTCACCTTTCGATGATGTGGCCCCACTAGTGTGAGGACACTCCTGCCTGGTTCTCATCCACGTGGTTATGTGGACCCCCTGGTGAGAGTCTGTTCCTGGCTGTGTTCCTCACCCTTCTGTGAGGGAGACCCTCTGCTGATAGGTCACTCCTGCATGGCTGGCACACATTGCCTTGGTGAAGTCAGCTGTGTGGTGGCAGTTGGAGCGTGCTGGGGATCTCCTGCCCCCGGTGATGAGAGCCCTCTTGCGTCAGGCCCTAACTGCTGGGCTCACCAACTTTTCTTAGTGAGCCCAATGATGCTTGGGCACTCCTCTTAGGACCCCATCTCCATGGGGATGTGGGCCTTCTGCTCTGAGGTCCCAACGGCTGGGTTGTTCACATTTTCATGATGTGGGCTCTCTGGTGTTAGTTCACAGAGGCCTGGATCCCATAGCCTCTGTGCTCTTGGCCGCCTGCTGGGAGGTTCCAACTGCTGGATTCCTCACTTTTTTAATTTTTTAGGCCCTCTGTTGTGAGGATCCTCCTGCCTGCCTCACTCCCAGCCCCTTCGTGATGTGTGTCCTCTGGTTTGAGGTCACATGTGCTGGGTTCCTCACCTTTCGATGATGTGGGACCAATGGTCTTAGGAGACTCCTGCCTGGTTCACATCCCCTTTGTGATGTGGGCCCTCTGGTGAGAGTCTGATCCTGGCTGGGTTCCTCACCCATCTGTGAGGTGGGCCCTCTACTATCAGGTAACTCTTGCCTGGCTTGCTCACCTCGCCTTGTTGACATGAGCCCTCTGGTGGCACTTGGACCCTGCTGGGAGCCTCCTCACCTCTGTGATGAGGGCCCTCTGACGTCAGGCCCTAACTGTTGGGCTCCCCAACTTTTCTTAGTGAGCCCAGTGATGCTCGGGCACTCCTCTTAGGTTCCCATCTCCATGGGGATGTGGGCCTTCTGCTCTGAGGTTCCAACGGCTGGGTTGATCACAGTTTCATGATGTGGGCTCTCTGGTGTTAGTTCACTGTGGCCTGGATCCCATAGCCTCTGTGCTCTTGGCCGCCTGCTGGGAGGTTCCAACTGCTGGATTCCTCACTTTTTAAATTTTTTAGGCCCTCTGTTGTGAGGATCCTCCTGCCTGCCTCACTCCCAGCCCCTTCGTGATGTGTGTCCTCTGGTTTGAGGCCACATGTGCTGGGTTCCTCACCTTTCGATGATGTGGGACCAATGGTCTTAGGAGACTCCTGCCTGGTTCACATCCCCTTGGTGATGTGGGCCCTCTGTTGAGAGTCTGATCCTGGCTGGGTTCCTCACCTTCTTTGAGGTGGGCCGTCTGCTGTGAGGTCACTCCTGCCTGGCTTGCTCACCTCGCCTTGTGGACATGAGCCCTCTGGTGGCACTTGGAGCCTGCTGGGAGTCTCCTCCCCTCGGTGATGAGGACCCTCTGGCATCAGGCCCTAACTGCTGGGCTCACCACATTTTGTGATGTGCGCCCAGTGGTTCGAAGACACTCCATCCAGGTTCACATCCCCATTGGGATGTGGGCCTTCTGCTCTGAGGTCCCAACGGCTGGGTTGTTCACAGTTTCATGATGTGGGCTCTCTGCTGTTAGTTCGCTCTGGCCTGGATGTCATAGCCTCTGTGCTCTGGGCCGCCTGCTGGAAGGTTCCAACTGCTCGATTCCTCAACTTTTGTATTCTATGGGTCCTGTGTTGCGATGCTCCTCCTGCCTGCCTCACTCGCAACCCCTTCTTGATGTGGGTCCTCTGGTTTGAGGCCACATGTGCTGGGTTCCGCAACTTTCAATGATGTGGCCCCACTGGTGTGAGGACACTCCTGCCTGGTTCCCATCCCCTTGGTGATGTGGGCCTTCTGGTGACAGTCTTATCCTGGCTGGGTTCCTCACTCTTCTGTGAGGTAGGCCCTCTGCTGTGAGGTCAATCCTGCCTGACTTGCACACATCACCTTGGCGACGTGGGCCCTCTGTTGGCACATGGAGCCTGCTGGGAGCCTCCTGCCCTCGGTGATGACGGCCCTCTAGCATCAGGCCCTAACTGCTGGGCTCCCCACGTTTTCTGATGTGAACCCAGTGATGCCAGGACACTCCTGTCAGGTTCCCATCCCCATGGGGATGTGGGCTTTCTGCTCTGAGGTCCCAACGCCTGGGTGGCTCACAGTTTCATGATGTGGGCTCTCTGCTGTTAGTTCACTCCTGCCTGCATCCCATAGCTTCTGTGCTCTCGGCCGCCTGCTGGGAGGTTCCAAATGCTGGATTCCTCACCTTTTTTATTCTTTGGGCCCTCTGTTTTTAGGCTACTCCTACCTGCCTCACTCCCATCCCCTTTGTGATGTATGTCCTCTGATATGAGGCCGCATGTGCTGGGTTCTTCACCTTTCAATGATGTGGCCCCACTGGTGGGAGGACAGTCCTGACTGGTTCCCATCCCCTTGGTGTTGTGGGCCTTCTGGCAAGAGTCTCATCCTACCTCGGTTCCTCACCCTTCTGTGAGATAGGCCCTCTGCTGTGAGGTCACTACTGCCTGGCTGGCGCATGCCACCTTGTAGACGTGGGCCCTCTGTTGGCAGTTGGAACCTGCTGGGAGTCTCCTCCCCTCAGTTATGAGGGCTCCCTTGCGTCGGGCCCTAACTGCTGGGCTCCTAACATTTTCTGATATGTGCTAAGTGGTGCGAAGCCACTCCTGCCAGGTTCCCATCCCAATGGGGATGTGGGCCTTCTGTTCTGAGGTCCCAACGGCTGGGCTGCTCACAGGTTCATGATGTGGGCCCTCTGCTGTGAGTTCACTGTGGCCTGGATCCCATAGCCTCGGTGCTCTGGGCCACTTGCTGGGAGGTTCCAACTGCTGGATTCCTCAACTTTTATATTCTATGGACCCTGTGTTGTGAGGCCAGTCCTGCCAGCCTAATTCCGAAACCCTTGGTGATGTGGTTCCTCTGGTTTGAGGCTACATGTGCTGGGATCCTCACCTTTCGATGATGTTGTCCCACTGGTGTGGGGACACTCCTGCCTGGTTCCCATCCCCTTGGCGATGTGGGCCCTCTGGTGAGAGTCTGATCCTGGCTGTGTTCCTCACCCTTCTGTGAGGTGGGCCCTCTGCTGTGAGGTCACTCCTGCCGGGCTGGCACACATCGCCTTGGTGACATTGGCCCTCTGGTGGCAGCTGGAGCCTGCTGGGAGCCTCCTCCCCTTGGTGATGAGTGCCCTCTAGCGTCAGGCCCTAACTTCTGAGCACCCCACGTTTTCTGATGTGAGCCCAGTGATGCCAGGACACTCCTGTCATGTTCCCATCACCATGGGGATGTGGGCCTTCTGCTCTGAGGTCCCAATGTCTGGGTTGCTCACAGTTTCATGATGTGGGCTGTCTGGTGTTAGTTCACTCTGGCTTGGATCCCCTAGCCTCTGTGCTCTGGGCCACCTGCTGGGAGGTTCCAACTGCTGGATTCCTCACCTTTCTTATTTTGGGGCCCTCTGTTGTGAGGCTCCTCCTGCCTGCCTCACTCCCAGCCCCTTGGTGATGGGTGTCCTATGGTTTGAAGCCACATGTTCTGGGTTCCTCACCTTTAGATGATGTGGCCCTACTCATGTGAGGACACTCCTGCCTGGTTCCAATCCATTTGGTGATGTGGGCCCTCTGGTGCACGTCTGATCCTGACTGGGTTCGTCACACTTCTCTGAGGTGGGCCCTCTGCTGTGAGGTCATTCGTGCCTGGTTGGCACACATCGCCTTGGTGACGTCAGCCCTCTGGTGGCAGTTGGAGCCTGCTGGGAGCCTCCTTCCCTTGGTGATGAGGGTCCTCTGGCGTCAGGCCCTAACTGCAGGTCTCCCAAAATTTTCTGACATGTTCTCAGTGGTGCGAGGACACTCCTACCAGATTTATATCCCCATGGGGATGTGGGCCTCCTGCTCTGAGGTCCCAATGGCTGGGTTGCTCAGTTTCATGACATGGGCCCTCTTCTGTGAGTTCACTGTGGCCTGGATCCCATAGCCTCGGTGCTCTGGGCCACCTGCTGGGAGGTTCCAACTGCTGGATTCCTCACTTTTTTATTCTATGGGCCCAGTGTTGTGAGGCTACTCCTGCCTGCCTCACTCCAAGGCCCTTGGTGATGTGGGTCCTCTGGTTTGAGGACACATGTGCTGAGTACGTCACCTTTCGCTGATGTGGCCCCACTGGTGTGAAGACACTCCTGCCTGGTTCCCATCCCCTTGGTGATGTGGGCCCTCTGGTGAGAGTCTGATGTTGGCTGGGTTTCTCACCCTTCTGTGAGGTGGGACCTCTGCTGTGAGGTAACTCATGCCTGGCTTGCTCATGTTGCCTTGGCAACGTGAGCACTCAGGTGGCAGTTGGGGCCTGCTGGGAATCTCCTCCCCTCGGTTATGAGAGCTCTGGATAAAACACATATGCCCTTTTTTGCCAAGTGCATTATTTTCCAAGTTCTGTCTCTTTTCCTATGCTTTAAGAGCGACTCCCGTGTACCTTCTGAAATCGGTCTCCAGCAATTCTGCCCCGCATTCAAGTCCTCTTCGCAGCCTTACTTCAATATATTTTTGGACGATAGCTGTCATTTATAACTCTGCAGGTTTGTGCATTACAGTGCCCCTGAGCTCCTTTCTTCAACTCGCTTTCTTGTGAGCTGGCCGCAACACTGCCGTCTTGCTTCAGGCCCTAGTGTGGTTCCGGCATGGCACGCTGAGCCTTTGGTTAATTCCTCTTCCTGGTGGGAAATGAGAGTTAAATTTGCCCGTCCAGACACCTCCAGCTAGTCTCTCATTGGTTCTCCCTATTCCTGTTCATTTTCTGCAGAAATTGCAAACTGGGCCAAACAGGAGGTTAAAGGCACTGAATCTCCAAGTGGGGAGAGTGTTAGTAAAGCGTCTGGAATGTTGCACCCGAGTACCGGGGGACGAAAACTGAGACACATTTGAACACGTTTCCCGATCACATGGTGGATCATACTCTGGGTTCCACATGCATGTTTTAGCTGAAGGAAGAATCCCTTAAACCTGGAGAGTTGAGACCCATGGAATGGGTACCATGCAATATGACTTCAAAGGGTCTGCATTTGCTCACCAAACCTCACCAATCCTATCACTGCTGCGTTTATGCCACTGTACACACGCTTGATTCTCTTTCGGAGACATATAAATCCATAGGTTTTAAGATTCTTACTTGTCACGTATATTCTTAGGCGTTTAATATGGGGCGTTGAGTCCACTTCGTTGAGCAAGGAGTAGCTCATGTCTATTACATATTTGGTTTATGGAACGGTATCTGTGCTAATTGCAATCTCTGGTTTTATGCAGCACCCCAACTCAGCTTTCCCCTTAAGCAAGCATAAGTTGGTTTTCTACATTTGAGACCCTGTTCTGTTTTGTAATTCAGTTCCTGTGTAGCCAAGTTTAAATTCCGTGTAGTAGTGATATCTTATGATGTTTCTTTTTCTGTGTGACTTATGTCACTTAGAATCATCGTACCTGAATCCACTCATTATGCTGCTATGGGCCTGATGACATAGATTTCATTGCTGAGTTATATTGCATCGTACGTAAGTACGACAAATTCTTTATCCATTTTTCGCTTTCTGTGATATTGAACTTGTACCGTAAACGAGGTTTTTGTAAACAGAGCTGTCCCAAACTTTGGGGTGGCTGTGTCTTTTTGATTTTAAATTCCCTAATCTATAGAACCATAAGTGGAAGTGCCCTAGGCTCTGTTGCTTTGTTTTTTAGATGTTTCAGGAAACACCATACTCTTCTACAGAGTGGCTATTGGCAATTTACATCCCGCCCATCAGCATAACAAGGCTCCCAGTCCTCCATGGCCTGTCCTGCCTTTCTGGATTTTACACTTTTTTCAGATGGCCCTTTTGACCGGGGGGCAGTGAGACTTCATTGTAGTGCAGATTTCCTTTGCAAGCTTGCTTGGTTGGCCAAAAAGGGCGTATGCGTTTTTTCCTGAGGAAAAAACGGATACGCCCTTTTTGGCCAAGTGCATCATTGTGGACGGTCTGCCTCTTTACCTATGCTTTACATGCAATTCCAGTCTACCTCCTGCAATCGGTTTCCTGCAATTCTGCCCCGCTTTCAACTCCACTTGGCGGCCTTACTTCAATATATTTTTGGACGATAGCTGTCATTTATAACTCTGCAGGTCTGTGAATGACAGTGCCCCTGAGCTCCTTTCTTCAACTCGCTTTCTTGTGAGCTGGCCGCAACACCGCAGGATTGCTTCAGGCCCTAGTGTGGTTCCGGCATGGCACGCTGAGCCTTTGGTTAATTCCTCTTCCTGGTGGGAAATGAGAGTTAAATTTGCCCGTCCAGACACCTCCAGCTAGTCTCTCATTGGTTCTCCCTATTCCTGTTCATTTTCCGCAGAAATTGCAAACTGGGCCAAACAGGAGGTTAAAGGCACTGACTCTCCAAGTGGGGAGAGTGTTAGTAAAGCGTCTGGAATGTTGCACCCGAGTACCGGGGGACGAAACCTGAGACAACTTTGAACACGTTTCCCGATCACACGGTGGATCATACTCTGGGTTCCACATGCATGTTTTAGCTGAAGGAAGAATCCCTTAAACCTGGAGAGTTGAGACCCATGGAATGGGTACCATGCAATATGACTTCAAAGGGTCTGCATTTGCTCACCGAACCTCACTAATCCTATCACTGCTGCGTTTATGCCGCTGTACACACGCTTGATTCTCTTTCGGAGACATATAAATCCATAGGTTTTAAGATTCTTACTAGTCAGGTATATTCGTAGGCGTTTAATATGGGGTGTTGAGTCCACTTCGTTGAGCAAGGAGTAGCTCTTGTCTATTACATATTTGGCTTATGGAACGGTATCTGTGCTAATTTCAATCTCTGGATTTTTGCAGCACCCCAACTCACATTTCCCCTTAAGCAAGCATAAGTTGGTTTTCTACATTTGAGACCCTGTTCTGTTTTATAATCCAGTTCCTGTGTAGCCAAGTTTACATTCCGTGTAGTAGTGATATCTTATGATGTTTCTTTTTCTCTGTGACTTATTTCACTTAGAATCATCGTACCTGAATCCACTCGTTATGCTTCTCTGGGCCTGACGACATAGATTTCATTGCTGAGTGATATTGCATTGTACATAAGTACCACAACTTCTTTATCCATTTTGCGCTTTCTGTGATATTGAACTTGTACCGTAAACGAGGTTTTTGTAAACAGAACCGTCCCAAACTTTGGGGTGGCTGTGTCTTTTTGAATTTAATTTCCCTAAGCTATAGGACCATAAGTGGAATTGCCCTAGGCTCTGTTGCTTTGTTTTTTAGATGTTTCAGGAAACACCATACACTTCTCCAGAGTGGCTGTTGGCAATATACATCCCGCCCATGAGCATAACAAGGCTCCCAGTTCTCCATGGCCTGTCCTGTCTTTCTGGATTTTACACTTTTTTCAGAAGGCCCTTTTGACCGGGGGGCAGTGAGACTTCATTGTAGTGCAGATTTCCTTTGCAAACTTGCTTGGTTGTCCAAAAAGGGCGTATGCGTTTTTTCCTGAATATATTCAGGAAAAAACGCATACGCCCTTTTTGGCCAAGTGCATCATTGTGGACGTTCTGCCTCTTTTCCTGTGGTTTACATGCAAATCCAGTCTACCTCCTGAAATCGGTTTCCTGCAATTCTGCCCCGCTTTCAAGTCCTCTTGGCAGCCTTACTTCAATATATTTTTGGACGATAGCTGTCATTTATAACTCTGCAGGTTTGTGAATGACAGTGCCCCTGAGCTCCTTTCTTCAACTCGCTTTCTTGAGAGCTGGCCGCAACACCGCAGCATTGCTTCAGGCCCTAGTGTGGTTCCGGCATGACATGCTGAGCCTTTGGTTAATTCCTCTTCCTGGTGGGAAATGAGAGTTAAATTTGCCCGTCCAGACACCTCCAGCTAGTCTCTCATTGGTTCTCCCTATTCCTGTTCATTTTCCGCAGAAATTGCAAACTGGGCCAAACAGGAGGTTAAAGGCACTGACTCTCCAAGTGGGGAGAGTGTTAGTAAAGCGTCTGGAATGTGTCACCCGAGTACCAGGGGATGAAAACTGACACAATTGAACACGTTTCCCGATGACACGGGGGATCATACTCTGGGTTCCACATGCATGTTTTAGCTGAAGGAAGAATCCCTTAAACCTGGAGAGTTGAGACCCATGGAATGGGTACCATGCAATATGACTTCAAAGGGTCTGCATTTGCTCACCGAACCTCACCAGTCCTATCACTGCTGCGTTTATGCCGCTGTACACACGCTTGATTCTCTTTCAGAGACATATAAATCCATAGGTTTTAAGATTCTTACTAGTCAGGTATATTCGTAGTCGTTTAATATGGGGTGTTGAGTCCACTTCATTGAGCAAGGAGTAGCTCTTGTCTATTACATATTTGGCTTATGGAACGGTATCTGTGCTTATTTCAATCTCTGGTTTTATGCAGCACCCCAACTCACATTTCCCCTTAAGCAAGCATAAGTTGGTTTTCTACATTTGAGACCCTGTTCTGTTTTGTAATTCAGTTCCTGTGTAGCCAAGTTTACATTCCGTGTAGTAGTGATAACTTATGATGTTTCTTTTTCTGTGTGACTTATTTCACTTAGAATCATCGTACCTGAATCCACTCATTATGCTGCTACGGGCCTGATGACATAGATTTCATTGCTGAGTGATATTGAATTGTACGTAAGTACCACAAATTCTTTATCCATTTTTCGCTTTCTGCAATATTAAACTTGTACCGTAAACGAGGTTCTTGTAAACAGAGCTGCCCCAAACTTTGGGGTGGCTGTGTCTTTTAGATTTTAATTTCCCTAAGCTATAAGACCATAAGTGGAAGTGCCCTAGGCTCTGTTGCTTTGTTTTTTAGATGTTTCAGGAAACACCATACACTTCTCCAGAGTGGCTGTTGGCAATTTACATCCCGCCCATCAGCATAACAAGGCTCCCAGTTCTCCATGGCTTGTCCTGCCTTTCTGGATTTTACACTTTTTTCAGATGGCCCTTTTGACCGGGGGGCAGTGAGACTTCATTGTAGTGCAGATTTCCTTTGCAAGCTTGCTTGCTTGGCCAAAAAGGGCGTATGCGTTTTTTCCTGAATGTATTCAGGAAAAAACGCATACGCCCTTTTTGGCCAAGTGCATCATTGTGGACGTTCTGCCTCTTTTCCTATGCTTTACATGCAATTCCAGTCTACCTCCTGAAATCGGTTTCCTGCAATTCTGCCCCGCTTTCAAGTCCTCTTGGCAGCCTTATTTCAATATATTTTTGGACGATAGCTGTCATTTATAACTCTGCAGGTTTGTGAATGACAGTGCCCCTGAGCTCCTTTCTTCAACTCGCTTTCTTGTGAGCTGGCCGCAACACCTCAGGATTGCTTCAGGCCCTAGTGTGGTTCCGGCATGGCACGCTGAGCCTTTGGTTAATTCCTCTTCCTGGTGGGAAATGAGAGTTAAATTTGCCCGTCCAGACACCTCCAGCTAGTCTCTCATTGGTTCTCCCTATTCCTGTTCATTTTCCGCAGAAATTGCAAACTGGGCCAAACAGGAGGTTAAAGGCACTGACTCTCCAAGTGGGGAGAGTGTTAGTAAAGCGTCTGGAATGTGTCACCCGAGTACCAGGGGATGAAAACTGACACAATTGAACACGTTTCCCGATGACACGGGGGATCATACTCTGGGTTCCACATGCATGTTTTAGCTGAAGGAAGAATCCCTTAAACCTGGAGAGTTGAGACCCATGGAATGGGTACCATGCAATATGACTTCAAAGGGTCTGCATTTGCTCACCGAACCTCACCAGTCCTATCACTGCTGCGTTTATGCCGCTGTACACACGCTTGATTCTCTTTCGGAGACATATAAATCCATAGGTTTTAAGATTCTTACTAGTCAGGTATATTCTTAGGCGTTTAATATGGGGTGTAGAGTCCACTTCATTGAGCAAGGAGTAGCTCTTGTCTATTACATATTTGGCTTATGGAACGGTATCTGTGCTAATTTCAATCTCTTGTTTTATGCAGCACCCCAACTCACCTTTCCCCTTAAGCAAGCATAAGTTGGTTTTCTACATTTGAGACCCTGTTCTGCTTTGTAATTCAGTTCCTGTGTAGCCAAGTTTACATTCCGTGTAGTAGTGATATCTTATGATGTTTCTTTTTCTGTGTGACTTATTTCACTTAGAATCATCGTACCTGAATCCACTCATTATGCTGCTACGGGCCTGATGACATAGATTTCATTGCTGAGTGATATTGCATTGTATGTAAGTACCACAACTTCTTTATCCATTTTGCGCTTTCTGTGATATTGAACTTGTACCGTAAACGAGGTTTTTGTAAACAGAGCCATCCCAAACTTTGGGGTGGCTGTGTCTTTTTTATTTTAATTTCCCTAAGCTATAGGACCATAAGTGGAAGTGCCCTAGGCTCTGTTGCTTTGTTTTTTAGATGTTTCAGGAAACACCATACACTTCTCCAGAGTGGCTGTTGGCAATTTACAACCCACCCATCAGCAATACAAGGCTCCCATTTCTCCATGGCCTGTCCTGCCTTTCTGGATTTTACACTTTTTTCAGATGGCCCTTTTGACCGGGGGGCAGTGAGACTTCATTGTAGTGCAGATTTCCTTTGCAAGCTTGCTTGGTTGGCCAAAAAGTGCGTATGCGTTTTTTCCTCAATATATTCAGGAAAAAATGCACACGCCCTTTTTTCCCAAGTGCATCATTGTGGACGTTCTGCCTCTTTTCCTACGTTTTAAATGCAATTCCAGTCTACCTCCTGAAATCGGTTTCCTGCAATTCTGCCCCGCTTTCAAGTCCTCTTGGCAGCCTTACTTCAATATATTTTTGGACGATAGCTGTCATTTTTAACTCTGCAGATTTGTGAATTACAGTGCCCCTGAGCTCCTTTCTTCAACTCGCTTTCTTGTGAGCTGGCCGCAACACCGCACGATTGCTTCAGGCCCTAGTGTGGTTCCAGCATGGCACGCTGAACCTTTGGTTAATTCCCCTTCCTGGTGGGAAATGAGAGTTAAATTTGCCCGTCCAGACACCTCCAGCTAGTCTCTCATTGGTTCTCCTTATTCCTGTTCATTTTCTGCAGAATTTGCAAACTGGGCCAAACAGGAGTTTAAAGGCAGTGACTATCCAAGTGGGGAGAGTCTTAGTAAAGCGTCTGGAATGTTGAACCCGAGTACCAGGGGACGAAAACTGAGACACATTTGAACACGTTTCCCGATCACACGGTGGATCATACTCTGGGTTCCTCATGCATGTTTTAGCTGAAGGAAGAATCCCTTAAACCTGGAGAGTTGAGACCCATGGAATGGGTACCATGCAATATGACTTCAAAGGTTCTGCATTTGCTCACCGAACCTCACCAATCCTATCACTGCTGCGTTTTTGCCACGGTACACACACTTGATTGTCTTTCAGAGACATATAAATCCATAGGTTTTAAGATTCTTACTAGTCAGGTATATTCTTAGGCGTTTAATATGGGGTGTTGTGTCCAGTTCATTGAGCAAGGAGTAGCTCTTGTCTATTACATATTTGGCTTATGGAACGGTATCTGTGCTAATTTCAATCTCTGGTTTTATGCAGCACCCCAACTTACCTTTCCCCTTAAGCAAGCATAAGTTGGTTTTCTACATTTGAGACCCTGTTCTGTTTTGTAATTCAGTTCCTGTGTAGCCAAGTTTACATTCCATGTATTAGTGATATCTTATGATGTTTCTTTTCTGTGTGATTTATTTCACTTAGAATCATCGTACCTGAATCCACTCATTATGCTGCTACGGGCCTGATGACATAGATTTAATTGCTGAGTGATATTGCATTGTACGTAAGTACCACAACTTCTTTATCCATTTTTCGCTTTCTGCGATATTTAACTTGTACCGTAAACTAGGTTCTTTTAAACAGAACCGTTCCAAACATTGGGGTGGCTGTGGCTTTTTGATTTTAATTTCCCTAAGCTATAGGACCATAAGTGGAAGTGCCCTAGGCTCTGTTGCTTTGTTTTTTAGATGTTACAGGAAACACCAAACACTTCTCCAGAGTGGCTGTTGGCAATTTACATCCCGCCCATGAGCATAACAAGGCTCCCAGTTCTCCATGGCCTGTCCTGCCTTTCTGGATTTTACACTTTTTTCAGATGGCCCTTTTGACCGGGGGGCAGTGAGACTTCATTGTAGTGCAGATTTCCTTTGCAAGCTTGCTTGGTTGGCCAAAAAGGGCGTATGCATTTTTTCCTGAATATATTCAGGAAAAAATGCATACGCCCTTTTTGGCCAAGTGCATCATTGTGGACGTTCTGCCTCTTTTCCTATGCTTTACATGCAATTCCAGTCTACCTCCTGAAATCGGTTTCCTGCAATTCTGCCCCGCTTTCAAGTCCTCTTAGCAGCCTTACTTCAATATATTTTTGGATGATAGCTGTCATTTATAACTCTGCAGGTGCGTGAATGACAGTGCCCCTGAGCTCCTTTCTTCAACTCGCTTTCTTGTGAGCTGGCCGCAACACCGCAGGATTGCTTCAGGCCCCAGTGTGGTTCCGGCACGGCACGCTGAGCCTTTGGTTAATTCCTCTTCCTGGTGGGAAATGAGAGTTAAATTTGCCCGTCCAGACACCTCCAGCTAGTCTCTCATTTGTTCTCCCTATTCCTGTTCATTTTCCGCAGAAATTGCAAACTGGGCCAAACAGGAGGTTAAAGGCACTGACTCTCCAAGTGGGGAGAGTTTTAGTAAAGCGTCTGGAATGTTGCACCCGAGTACCAGGGGACGAAAACTGAGTCACATTTGAACACGTTTCCCGGTCACACGGTGGATCATACTCTGGGTTCCACATGCATGTTTTAGCTGAAGGAAGAATCCCTTAAACCTGGAGAGTTGAGACCCATGGAATGGGTACCATGCAATATGACTTCAAAGGGTCTGCATTTGCTCACCGATCCTCACCAATCCTATCACTGCTGCGTTTACGCCGCTGTACACACGCTTGATTCTCTTTCGGAGACATATAAATCCATAGGTTTTAAGATACTTGCTAGTCAGGTATATTGTTAGGCGTTTAATATGGGGTTTTGAGTCCACTTCGTTGAGCAAGGAGTAGCTCTTGTCTATTACATATTTGGCTTATGGAACGGTTTGTGTGCTAATTTCAATCTCTGGTTTTATGCAGCACCCCAACTCACCTTTCCCCTTAAGCAAGCATAAGTTTGTTTTCTACATTTGAGACCCTGTTCTGTTTTGTAATTCAGTTCCTGTGTAGCCAAGTTTCATTCCGTGTAGTAGTGATATCTTATGATGTTTCTTTTTCTCTGTGACTTATTTCACTTAGAATCATCGTACCTGAATCCACTCATTATGCTGCTACGGGCCTGATGACATAGATTTCATTGCTGAGTGATATTGCATTGTACGTAAGTACCACAACTTGTTTATCCATTTTTCCCTTTCTGCGATATTGAACTTGTACCGTAAACAAGGTTCTTGTAAACAGAACCATCCCAAACTTTGGGGTGGCTGTGTCTTTTTGATTTTAATTTCCCTAAGCTATAGGACCATAAGTGGAAGTGCCCTAGGCTCTGTTGCTTTGTTTTTTAGATGTTTCAGGAATCACCATACACTTCTCCAGAGTGGCTGTTGGCAATTTACATCCCGCCCATCAGCATAACAAGGCTCCCAGTTCTCCATGACCTGTCCTGACTTTCTGTATTTTACACTTTTTTCAGATGGCCCTTTTTACCGGGGGGCAGTGAGACTTCATTGTAGTGCAGATTTCCTTTGCAAGCTTGCTTGGTTGGCCAAAAAGGGCATATGCGTTTTTTCCTGAATATATTCAGGAAAAAACGTATAAGCCCTTTTTTTCCAAGTGCATCATTGTGGACGTTCTGCCTCTTTTCCTATGCTTTACATGCAATTCCAGTCTACCTCCTGAAATCGGTTTCCTACAAGTCTGCCCCGCTTTCAAGTCCTCTTGGCAGCCTACTTCAATATATTTTTGGACGATAGCTGTCATTTATAACTCTGCAGGTTTGGGAATTACAGTGCCCCTGAGCTCCTTTCTTAAACTCGCTTTCTTGTGAGCTGGCCGCAACACCGCAAGATTGCTTCAGGCCCCAGTGTGGTTCCGGCACGGCACGCTGAGCCTTTGGTTAATTCCTCTTCCTGGTGGGAAATGAGAGTTAAATTTGCCCGTTCAGACACCTCCAGCTAGTCTCTCATTGGTTCTCCCTATTCCTGTTCATTTTCCGCAGAAATTGCAAACTGTGCCAAACAGGAGGTTAAAGGCACTGACTCTCCAAGTGGGGAGAGTTTTAGTAAAGCGTCTGGAATGTTGCACCCGAGTACCGGGGGACGAAATCTGAGTCACATTTGAACACGTTTCCCAATCACACGGTGGATCATACTCTGGGTTCCACATGCATGTTTTAGCTGAAGGAAGAATCCCTTAAACCTGGAGAGTTGAGACCCCTGGAATGGGTACCATGCAATATGACTTCAAAGGGTCTGCATTTGCTCACCGAACCTCACCAATCCTATCACTGCTGCGTTTATGCCGCTGTACACACGCTTGATTCTCTTTCGGAGACATATAAATCCATAGGTTTTAAGTTTCTTGCTAGTCAGGTATATTCTTAGGAGTTTAATATGGGGTTTTGAGTCCACTTCGTTGAGCAAGGAGTAGCTCTTGTCTATTACATATTTGGCTTATGGAACGGTATGTGTGCTAATTTCAATCTCTGGTTTTATGCAGCACCCCAACTCACCTTTCCCCTTAAGCAAGCATAAGTTGGTTTTCTACATTTGAGACCCTGTTCTGTTTTGTAATTCAGTTCCTGTGTAGCCAAGTTTCATTCCGTGTAGTAGTGATATCATATGATGTTTCTTTTTCTCTGTGACTTATTTCACTTAGAATCATCGTACCTGAATGCACTCATTATGCTGCTACGGGCCTGATGACATAGATTTCATTGCTGAGTGATATTGCATTGTACGTAAGTACCACAACTTCTTTATCCATTTTTCCCTTTCTGCGATATTGAACTTGTACCGTAAACGAGGTTCTTGTAAACAGAACCGTCCCAAACTTTGGGGTGGCTGTGTCTTTTTGATTTTAATTTCCCTAAGCTATAGGACCATAAGTGGAAGTGCCCTAGGCTCTGTTGCTTTGTTTTTTAGATGTTTCAGGAAACACCATACACTTCTCCAGAGTGACTGTTGGCAATTTACATCCCGACCATCAGCATAACAAGGCTCCCAGTTCTCCATGGCCTGTCCTGCCTATCTGGATTTTACACTTTTTTCAGATGGCCCTTTTGACCGGGGGGCAGGGAGACTTCATTGTAGTGCAGATTTCCTTTGCAAGCTTGCTTGGTTGGCCAAAAAGTGCATATGCGTTTTTTCCTGAATATATTCAGGAAAAAACGCATACGCCCTTTTTGGCCAAGTGCATCATTGTGGACGTTCTGCCTCTTTTCCTATCCTTTACATGCAATTCCAGTCTACCTCCTGAAATCGGTTTCCTGCAATTCTGTCCCGCTTTCAAGTCCTCTTGGCAGCCTTACTTCAATATATTTTTGGACGATAGCTGTCATTTATAACTCTGCAGGTTTGTGAATTACAGTGCCCCTGAGCTCCTTTCTTCAACTCGCTTTCTTCTGAGCTGGCCGCAACACCGCAGGATTGCTTCAAGTCCTAGTGTGGTTCCGGCATGGCATGCTGAGCCTTTGGTTAATTCCTCTTCCTGGTGGGAAATGAGAGTTAAATTTGCCCATCCAGACACCTCCAGCTAGTCTCCCTTTGGTTCTCCCTCTTCCTTTTCGTCTTACAGAGAAATTGCAAACTGGGCCAAACAGGAGGTTAAAGGCACTGACTCTCCAAGTGGGGAGAGTCTTAGTAAAGCGTCTCTAATGTTGCACCCGAGTACCAGGGCATGAAAACTGAGAAACATTTGAACACGTTTCCCGATCATACGGTGGATCATACTCTGGGTTCCACATGCATGTTTTAGCTGAAGGAAGAATCCCTTAAACCTGGAGAGATGAGACCCATGGAATGTGTACCATGCAATATGACTTCAAAGGGTCTGCATTTGCTCACCGAACCTCACCAATCCTATCACTGCTGCATTTATGCTGCTGTACACACGCTTGATTCTCTTTCGGAGACATATAAATCCATAGGTTTTAAGATTCTTACTAGTCAGGTATATTCTTAGGCGTTTAATATGGGGTGTTGAGTCCACTTCGTTGAGCAAGGAGTAGCTCTTGTCTATTACATATTTGGCTTATGGAACGGTATCTGTGCTAATTTCAATCTCTGGTTTTATGCAGCACCCCAACTCACCTTTCCCCTTAAGCAAGCATACGTTGGTTTTCTACATTTGAGACCCTGTTCTGTTTTGTAATTCAGTTCCTGTGTAGCCAAGTTTACATTCCGTGTACTAGTGATATCTTATGATGTTTCTTTTTCTGTGTGACTTATTTCACTTAGAATCATCGTACCTGAATCCACTCATTATGCTGCTACGGGCCTGATGACATAGATTTCATTGCTGAGTGATATTGCATTGTACGTAAGTACCACAACTTCTTTATCCATTTTTCACTTTCTGTGATATTGAACTTGTACCGTAAACGAGGTTCTTGTAAACAGAACCGTCTCAAACTTTGGGGTGGCTGTGTATTTTTGATTTTAATTTCCCTAAGCTATAAGACCATAAGTGGAAGTGCCGTAGGCTCTGTTGCTTTGTTTTGTAGATGTTTCAGGAAACACCATACACTTCTCCAGAGTGGCTGTTGGCTATTTACATCCCGCCCATGAGCATAACAAGGCTCCCACGTCTCCATGGCCTGTCCTGCCTTTCTGGATTTTACACTTTTTTCAGATGGCCCTTTTAACCGGGAGGCAGTGAGACTTCATTGTAGTACAGATTTCCTTTGCAAGCTTGCTTGGTTGGCCAAAAAGGGCGTATGCGTTTTTTCCTGAATATATTCAGGAAAAAACGCATACGCCCTTTTTGGCCAAGTGCATCATTGTGGACGTTCTGCCTCTTTTCCTATGCTTTACATGCAATTCCAGTCTACCTCCTGAAATCGGTTTCCTGCAATTCTGCCCCGCTTTCAAGTCCACTTGGCAGCCTACTTCAATATATTTTTGGACGATAGCTGTCATTTATACCTCTGCAGGTTTGTGAATTACAGTGCCCCTGAGCTCCTTTCTTCAACTCGCTTTCTTGTGAGCTGGCCGCAACACCGCAGGATTGCTTCAGGCCCCAGTGTGGTTCCGGCACGGCACGCTGAGCCTTTGGTTAATTCCTCTTCCTGGTGGGAAATGAGAGTTAAATTTGCCCGTCCAGACACCTCCAGCTAGTCTCTCATTGGTTCTCCCTATTCCTGTTCATTTTCCGCAGAAATTGCAAACTGGGCCAAACAGGAGGTTAGAGGCACTGACTCTCCAAGTGGGGAGAGTGTTAGTAAAGCGTCTGGAATGTTGCACCCGAGTACCGGGGGACGAAAGCTGAGTCACATTTGAACACGTTTCCCGATCACACGGTGGATCATACTCTGGGTTCCACATGCATGTTTTAGCTGAAGGAAGAATCCCTTAAATCTGGAGATTTGAGACCCATGGAATGGGTACCATGCAATATGATTTCAAAGGGTCTGCATTTGCTCACCGATCCTCACCAATCCTATCACTGCTGCGTTTATGCCGCTGTACACACGTTCGATTCTCTTTCGGAGACATATATATCCATAGGTTTTAAGATTCTTGCTAGTCAGGTATATTCTTAGGCGTTTAATATGGGGTGTTGAGTCCACTTCGTTGAGCAAGGAGTAGCTCTTGTCTATTACAAATTTGGCTTATGGAACGGTATCTGTGCTAATTTCAATCTCTGGTTTTATGCAGCACCCCAACTCACCTTTCCCCTTAAGCAAGCATAAGTTGGTTTTCTACATTTGAGATGCTGTTCTGTTTTGTAATTCAGTAGCTGTGTAGCCAAGTTTACGTTCCGTGTAGTAGTGATATCTTATGATGTTTCTTTTCTGTGTGATTTATTTCACTTAGAATCATCGTACCTGAATGCACTCATTATGCTGCTACGGGCCTGATGACATAGATTTCATTGCTGAGTGATATTGCATTGTACGTAAGTACCACAACTTCTTTATCCATTTTTCGCTTTCTGTGATATTGAACTTGTACTGTAAACGAGGTTCTTGTAAACAGAGCCGTCCCAAACTTTGGGGTGGCTGTGTCTTTTTGATTTTAATTTCCCTAAGCTATAGGACCATAAGTGGAAGTGCCCTAGGCTCTGTTGCTTTGTTTTTTAGATGTTTCAGGAAACACCATACACTTCTCCAGAGTGGCTGTTGGCAATTTACATCCCGCCCATCAGCTTAACAAGGCCCGCAGTTCTCCATGGCCTGTCCTGCCTTTCTGGATTTTACACTTTTTTCAGGTGGCCCTTTTGACCGGGGGACTGTGAGACTTCATTGTAGTGCAGATTTCCTTAGCAAGCTTGCTTGGTTGGCCAAAAAGGGCGTATGCGTTTTTTCCTGAATATATTCAGGATAAAACGCATACGCCCTTTTTGGCCAAGTGCATCATTGTGGACGTTCTGCCTCTTTTCCTATGCTTTACATGCAATTCCAGCCTACCTCCTGAAATCGGTTTCTTGAAATTCTGCCCCGCTTTCAAGTCCACTTGGCAGCCTTACTTCAATATATTTTTGGACGATAGCTGTCATTTATAACTCTGCAGGTTTGTGAATTACAGTGCCCCTGAGCTCCTTTCTTCAACTCGCTTTCTTGTGAGCTGGCCGCAACACCGCAGGATTGCTTCAGGCCCTAGTGTGGTTCCGGCACGGCACGCTGAGCCTTTGGTTAATTCCTCTTCGTGGTGGGAAATGAGAGTTAAATTTGCCCTTCCAGACACCTCCAGCTAGTCTCTCATTGGTTCTCCCTATTCCTGTTCATTTTCCGCAGAAATTGCAAACTGGGCCAAACTGGAAGTTAAAGGCACTGACTCTCCAAGTGGGGAGAGTGTTAGTAAAGCGTCTGGAATGTTGCACCCGAGTACCGAGGGACGAAAACTGAGTCACATTTGAACACGTTTCCCGATCACACGGTGGATCATACTCTGGGTTCCACATGCATGTTTTAGCTGAAGGAAGATTCCCTTAAACCTGGAGATTTGAGACCCATGGAATGGGTACCATGCAATATGACTTGAAAGGGTCTGCATTTGCTCACCGATCCTCACCAATCCTATCACTGCTGCGTTTATGTCGCTGTACACACGCTTGATTCTCTTTCGGAGACATATAAATCCATAGGTTTTAAGATTCTTTCTAGTCAGGTATATTCTTAGGCGTTTAATATGGGGTGTTGAGTCCACTTCGTTGAGCAAGGAGTAGCTCTTGTCTATTACATATTTGGCTTATGGAACGGTATCTGTGCTAATTTCAATCTCTGGTTTTATGCAGCACCCCAACTCACCTTTCCCCTTAAGCAAGCATACGTTGGTTTTCTACATTTGAGACCCTGTTCAGTTTTGTAATTCAGTTCCTGTGTAGCCAAGTTTACATTCCGTGTACTAGTGATATCTTATGATGTTTCTTTTTCTGTGCGACTTATTTCACTTAGAATCATCGTACCTGAATCCACTCATTATGCTGCTACGGGCCTGATGACATAGATTTCATTGCTGAGTGATATTGCATTGTACGTAAGTACCACAACTTCTTTATCCATTTTGCGCTTTCTGTGATATTGAACTTGTACCGTAAACGAGGTTCTTGTAAACAGAGCTGTCCCAAAGATTGGGGTGGTTGTGTCTTTTTGATTTTAATTTCCCTAAGCTATAGGACCATAAGTGGAAGTGCCCTAGGCTCTGTTGCTTTGTTTTTTAGATGTTTCAGGAAACACCATACACTTCTCCAGAGTGACTGTTGGCAATTTACATCCCGCCCATCAGCATAACAAGGCTCCCAGTTCTCCATGGCCTGTCCTGCCTTTGTGGATTTTACACTTTTTTCAGATGGCCCTTTTGACCGGGGGGCAGTGAGACTTCATTGTAGTGCAGATTTCCTTTGCAAGCTTGCTTGGTTGGCCAAAAAGGGCGTATGCGTTTATTCCTGAATATATTCAGGAAAAAACGCATACGCCCTTTTTGGCCAAGTGCATCATTGTGGACGTTCTGCCTCTTTTCCTATGCTTTACATGCAATTCCAGTCTACCTCCTGAAATCGGTTTCCTGCAATTCTGCCCCGCTTTCAAGTCCTCTTGGCAGCCTTACTTCAATATATTTTTGGACGATAACTGTCATTTATAACTCTGCAGGTATGTGAATTACAGTGCCCCTGAGCTCCTTTCTTCAACTCGCTTTCTTGTGAGCTGGCCGCAACACCGCAGCATTGCTTCAGGCCCTAGTGTGGTTCCGGCATGGCACACTGAGCCTTTGGTTAATTCCTCTTCCTGGTGGGAAATGAGAGTTAAATTTGCCCGTCCAGACACCTCCAGCTAGTCTCTCATTGGTTCTCCCTATTCCTGTTCATTTTCCGCAGAAATTGCAAACTGGGCCAAACAGGAGGTTAAAGGCACTGACTCTCCAAGTGGGGAGAGTGTTAGTAAAGCATCTGGAATGTTGCACCCGAGTACCAGGGGACGAAAACTGACACAATTGAACACGTTTCCCGAGCACACGGTGGATCATACTCTGGGTTCCACATGCATGTTTTAGCTGAAGGAAGAATCCCTTAAACCTGGAGAGTTGAGACCCATGGAATGGGTACCATGCAATATGACTTCAAAGGGTCTGCATTTCTCCACCAAACCTCACCAATCCTATCACTGCTGCGTTTATGCCGCTGTACACACACTTGATTCTCTTTCAGAGACATATAAATCCATAGGTTTTAAGATTCTTCCTAGTCAGGTATATATTTTTAGGCGTTTATTATGGGGTGTAGAGTCCACTTCGTTGAGCAAGGAGTAGCTCTTGTCTATTAAATATTTGGCTTATGGAACGGTATCTGTGCTAATTTCAATCTCTGGTTTTATGCAGCACCCCAACTCACCTTTCGTCTTAAGCAAGCATAAGTTGGTTTTCTACATTTGAGACCCTGTTCTGTTTTGTAATTCAGTTCCTGTGTAGCCAAGTTTACATTCCGTGTAGTAGTGATATCTTATGATGTTTCTTTTTCTGTGTGACTTATTTCACTTAGAATCATCGTACCTGAATCCACTCATTATGCTGCTATGGGCCTGATGACATAGATTTCATTGCTGCGTGATATTGCATTGTACGTAATTACCACAACTTCTTTATCCATTTTTCACTTTCTGTGATACTGAACTTGTACCGTAAACGAGGTTCTTGTAAACAGAGCCGTCCCAAACTTTGGGGTGGCTGTGTCTTTTTGATTTTAATTTCCCTAAGCTATAGGACCATAAGTGGAAGTGCCCTAGGCTCTGTTGCTTTGCTTTTTAGATGTTTCAGGAAACACCATACACTTCTCCAGAGTGGCTGTTCGCAATTTACATCCTGCACATCAGCATAACAAGGTTCCCAATTCTCCATGGCCTGTCCTGCCTTTCTGGATTTTACACTTTTTTCAGATGGCCCTTTTGACCGGGGGCAGTGAGACTTCATTGTAGTGCAGATATCCTTTGCAAGCTTGCTTGGTTGGCCAAAAAGGGCGTATGCCTTTTTTCCTGAATATATTCAGGAAAAAAGGCATACGCCCTTTTTGGCCAAGTGCATCATTGTGGACGTTCTTCCTCTTTTCCTATGCTTTACATGCTATTCCAGTCTACCTCCTGAAATGGGTTTCCTGCAATTCTGCCCCGCTTTCAAGTCCTCTTGGCAGCCTTACTTCAATATATTTTTGGACGATAGCTGTCATTTATAACTCTGCAGGTATGTGAATGACAGTGCCCCTGAGCTCCTTTCTTCAACTCGTTTTCTTGTGAGCTGGCCGCAACACCGCAGCATTGCTTCAGGCCCTAGTGTGGTTCTGGCATGGCACGCTGAGCCTTTGGTTAATTCCTCTTCCTGGTGGGAAATGAGAGTTAAATTTGCCCGTCCAGACACCTCCAGCTAGTCTCTCATTGGTTCTCCCTATTCCTGTTCATTTTCCGCAGAAATTGCAAACTGGGCCAAACAGGAGGTTAAAGGCACTGACTCTCCAAGTGGGGAGAGTTTTAGTAAAGCGTCTGGAATGTTGCACCCGAGTACCAGTGGACAAAAACTGAGACACATTTGAACATGTTTCCCGATCACACGGTGGATCATACTCTGGGTTCCACATGCATGTTTTAGCTGAAGGAAGAATCCCTTAAACCTGGAGAGTTGAGACCCATGGAATGGGTACCATGCAATATGTCTTCAAAGGTTCTGCATTTGCTCACCGAACCTCACCAATCCTATCACTGCTGCGTTTATGACACTGTAGACACGCTTGATTCTCTTTCGGAGACATATAAATCCATAGGTTTTAAGATTCTTTCTAGTCAGGTATATTCTTACGCGTTTATTATGGGGTGTAGAGTCCACTTCGTTGAGCAAGGAGTAGCTCTTGTCTATTAAATATTTGGCTTATGGAACGGTATCTGTGCTAATTTCAATCTCTGGTTTTATGCAGCACCCCAACTCACCTTTCGCCTTAAGCAAGCACAAGTTGGTTTTCTACATTTGAGACCCTGTTCTGTTTTGTAATTCAGTTCCTGTGTAGCCAAGTTTACATTCCTTGTAGTAGTGATATCTTATGATGTTTGTTTTTCTGTGTGACTTATTTCACTTAGAATCATCGTACCTGAATCCACTCATTATGCTGCTACGGGCCTGATGACATAGATTTCATTGCTGAGTGATATTGCATTGTACGTAAGTACCACAACTTCTTTATCCATTTTTCGCTTTCTGTGATATTGAACTTGGACCATAAATGAGGTTCTTGTAAACAGAGCTGTCCCTAACTTTGGGGTGGCTGAGTCTTTTTGATTTTAATTTCCCTAAGCTATAGGACCATAAGTGGAAGTGCCCTAGGCTCTGTTGCTTTGTTTTTTAGATGTTTCAGGAAACACCATACACTTCTCCAGAGTGGCTGTTGGCAATTTACATCCCGCCCATGAGCATAACAAGGCTTCCAGTTCTCCATGGCCTGTCCTGCCTTTCTGGATTTTACACTTTTTTCAGATGGCCCCTTTGACCGGGGGGCAGTGAGACTTCATTGTAGTGCAGATTTCCTTTTCAAGCTTCCTTGGTTGGCCAAAAAGGGCGTATGCGTTTTTTCCTGAATATATTCAGGAAAAAACGCATACGCCCTTTTTGGCCAAGTGCATCATTGTGGACGTTCTGCCTCTTTTCCTATGCTTTACATGCAATTCCAGTCTACCTCCTGAAATCGGTTTCCTGCAATTCTGCCCCGCTTTCAAGTCCTCTTGGCAGCCTTACTTCAATATCTTTTTGGACGATAGCTGTCATTTATAACTCTGCAGGTTTGTGAATTACAGTGCCCCTGAGCTCCTTTCTTCAACTCGCTTTGTTGTGAGCTGGCCGCAACACCGCAGCATTGCGTCAGGCCCTAGTGTGGTTCCGGCATGGCACGCTGAGCCTTTGGTTAATTCCTCTTCCTGGTGGGAAATGAGAGTTAAATTTGCCTGTTCAGACACCTCCAGCTAGTCTTTCATTGGTTCTCCCTATTCCTGTTCATTTTCCACAGAAATTGCAAACTGGGCCAAACAGGAGGTTAAAGGCACTGACTCTCCAAGTGGGGAGAGTGTTAGTAAAGCGTCTGGAATGTTGCACCCGAGTACCGGGGTACGAAAACTGACTCACATTTGAACACGTTTCCCGATCACACGGTGGATCATACTCTGGGTTCCACATGCATGTTTTAGCTGAAGGAAGAATCCCTTAAACCTGGAGAGTTGAGACCCATGGAATGGGTACCATGCAATATGACTTCAAAGGGTCTGCATTTGCTCACCGATCCTCACCAGTCCTATCACTGCTGCGTTTATGCCGCTGTACACACACTTGATTCTCTTTCGGAGACATATAAATCCATAGGTTTTAAGATTCTTACTAGTCAGGTATATTATTAGGCGTTTAATATGGGGTGTTGAGTCCACTTCGTTGAGCAAGGTTTAGCTCTTGTCTATTACATATTTGTCTTATGGAACGGTATCTGTGCTAATTTCAATCTCTGGTTTTGTGCAGCACCCCAACTCACCATTCCCCTTAAGCAAGCATACGTTGGTTTTCTACATTTGAGACCCTGTTCTGTTTTGTAATTCAGTTCCTGTGTAGCCAAGTTTACATTCCGTGTAGTAGTGATATTTTATGATGTTTCTTTTTCTGTGTGACTTATTTCTCTTAGAATCATCGTACCTGAATCCACTCATTATGCTGCTATGGGCCTGATGACATAGATTTCATTGTTGAGTGAGATTGCATTGTTCGTAAGTACCACAACTTCTTTATCCATTTTTCGCTTTCTGTGATATTGAACTTGTACCGTAAACGAGGTTCTTGTAAACAGAACCGTCCCAAATTTTGGGGTGGCTTTGTCTTTTTGATTTTAATTTCCCTAAGCTATAGGACCATAAGTGGAAGTGCCCCAGGCTCTGTTGCTTTTTTTTTAGATGTTTCAGGAAACACCATACACTTCTCCAGAGTGGCTGTGGGCAATTTACATCCCGCCCGTGAGCATAACAAGGCTCCCAGTTCTCCATGGCCTGTCCTGCCTTTCTGGATTTTACATTTTTTTCAGGTGGCCCTTTTGACCGGGGGGCAGTGAGACTTCATTGTAGTGCAGATTTCCTTTGCAAGCTTGCTTGGTTGGCCAAAAAGGGCGTATGCGTTTTTTCCTGAATATATTCAGGAAAAAACGCATACGCCCTTTTTGGCCAAGTGCATCATTGTGGACGTTCTGCCTCTTTTCCTATGCTTTACATGCAATTCCAGTCTACCACCTGAAATCAGTTTCCTGCAATTCTGCCCCGCTTTCAAGTCCTCTTGGCAGCCTTACTTCAATATATTTTTGGACGATAGCTGTCATTTATAACTCTGAAGTTTTGTGAATTACAGTGTCCCTGAGCTCCTTTCTTCAACTTGCTTTCTTGTGAGCTGGCCGCAACACCGCAGCCTTGCTTCAGGCCCTAGTGTGGTTCCGGCTTGGCACGTTGAGCCTTTGGTTAACTCCTCTTCCTGGTGGGAAATGAGAGTTAAATTTTCCCTCCAGACACCTCCATCTATTCTCTCATTGGTTCTACCTATTCCTGTTCATTTCCCGCAGAAATTGCAAACTGGGCCAAACAGAAGTTTAAAGGCACTGACTCTCCAAGTGGAAAGAGTGTTAGTAAAACGTCTGGAATGTTGCACCCGAGTACCAGGGGACGAAACCTGAGACACATTTGAATACGTTTCTCGATCACACGGTGGATCATACTCTGGGTTCCACATGCATGTTTTAGCTGAAGGAAGAATCCCTTAAACCTGGAGAGTTGTGACCCATGGAATGTGTACCATGCAATATGACTTCAAAGGGTCTGCATTTGCTCACCGAACCTCACCAATCCTATCACTGCTGCGTTTATGACACTGTACACACGCTTGATTCTCTTTCGGAGACATATATATCCATAGATTTTAAGATTCTTACTAGTCAGGTATATTCTTAGGCGTTTAATATGGGGTGTTGAGTCCACTTCGTTGAGCAAGGAGTAGCTCTTGTCTATTACATATTTGGCTTATGGAACGGTATCTGTGCTAATTTCAATCTCTGGTTTTATGCAGCACCCCAACTCACCTTTCCCCTTAAGCAAGCATAAGTTCGTTTTCTACATTTGAGACCCTGTTCTGTTTTGTAATTCAGTTCCTGTGTAGCCAAGTTTACATTCCGTGTAGTAGTGATATCTTATGATGTTTCTTTTTCTTTGTGACTTATTTCACTTAGAATCATCGTACCTGAATCCACTCATTATGCTGCTATGGGCCTGATGACATAGATTTCATTGCTGAGTGATATTGCATTGTACGTAAGTACCACAACTTCTTTATCCATTTTTCGCTTTCTGCGATATTGAACTTGTACCGTAAACGAGGTTCTTGTAAACAGAGCCGTCCCAAACTTTGGGGTGGCTGTGTCTTTTTTATTTTAATTTCCCTAAGCTATAGGACCATAAGTGGAAGTGCCCTAGGCTCTGTTGCTTTGTTTTTTAGATGTTTCAGGAAACACCATACACTTCTTCAGAGTGGCTGTTGCCAATTTACATCCCGCCCACCAGCATAACAAGGCTCCCAGTTCTCCATGGCCTGTCCTGCCTTTCTGGATTTTACACTTTTTCAGATGGCCCTTTTGACCTGGGGGAAGTGAGACTTCATTGTAGTGCAGATTTCCTTTGCAAGCTTGCTTGGTTGGCCAGAAAGGGCATATGCGTTTCTTCCTGAATATATTCAGGAAAAAACGCATGCGCCCTTTTCGGCCAAGTGCATCATTGTCGACGTTCTGAGTCTTTTCATATGTTGTCAATGCAATTCTAGTCTACCTCTTGAAATCGGTTTCCTGCAATTCTACCTTGCTGTCAGTGCTTCTTCATAGCCTTACCTCAATATACTTTTGGAAAATAGTTGGCCTTTATAACTCTGCAGGTTTTTGAATTGCAGTGGCCCTTAGCTCCATTTTTCAGCTCTTATTTTTGTGATCTTGCCTCATATCCACAGGATTTTTTCATGCCCTATTCTTCTTCTGCGGCGCCTTGCTCTGCCTTTGGTTAATTCTTCTTCCTGATGTGAAATTAGAGTGACATGTGCCCATTGAAACCACTACAGCTATTTTCTCACTGGTTCCCCCTATTCCCATTCATCCTCCGCACTAACTGCAGACTGTGCGATACCGGAACTTAAAGGCATTGACTCTCCGTGTGGGGATGTTGTTAGTAAAGTGGCTGGAATGTTGATCCGGAACCCCAGGAGAGGAAAATGAGGTGCGTTTTAGAAACCTTTCCCGATCATATGGTATACCATCCGCTGGATTTCCCATGCATGGTTTAGCTGTAGGAAGATTCCCTTCAACCTGGAGTGTTGGGACCCTTGGAATGAGTAGCATGAAGTATTGCATTAAACTTTCGGCAGTTGCTCACCAAAGCTCACCAATCCTCTCAGCCCCAAGTGTCCAGCCTTATGTCTTATCCAGCTGTGGGTTTATGTGTGGTCATTCCAGGTTGCATCACAGCCCCTGAGCGAATTTTGTAAGAATTTTTCTCTCTTTCATTGTTTCTGCGTTTTGGTTTTAAAATTTATTTCTATAATGGGGTTTAGCTCATTTTCACTGCTGTGTTTGGCCACTCTGCACACACTTGATTCCCTTATGGAGATATATCAATACATGGGTTTTAAGATTCTTATTACTCAGATATATTTCTCTGCGGTGTATAGGGTGTGTTGAGGCCAGTTCATTGAGCAAGGTGTAGATCTTGTCTAATATCTATTTGGTTTATTGAACGGTATCTGTGCTAATTTCAAACTCTGGTTTTATGCATCACCCCACCTCTCCTTTCCCCTTAAGCTGACATAAGTGTGTTTTCTAAATGTGAGACACTGTTCTGTTTTGTAATTCATTTTTTGTGCAGCCATATTTATCCTCCCTCTATAAGTGATATCTTATGATATGTTTCTTTTTCTGTTTGACTTATTTCAAGTAGTATTATCGGACCTAAATCCACTCTTTATCCTTCTACTAGCCTTATTACATTGATTTCATGGTGAAGAGATATTCCATTGTACATAAGTACCACATTTTCTTTATCCATTGTTCTCTTTCCTGGGATATTTAAGGTGTACTGAAGTTGAGGTTCTTGTAAACAGAGTAGGCCTAAACTGTGGTGTGCTTGTGTCTTGTTGATTTTTAGACTTCCCTAGATATACTTCCATGATTGGAAGTGCCCTATGCTCTGTAGCTCTGTTTTTTAGATGATTTAGGAACCACCATACACTTCTCCAGAGTGGCTCTCGGCAGTTCACACACTGTCCATCAGCGTATAAAGGCTCCCTGTTCTCCATGGCCTGTCCTGCATTTCTGGTTTTTACAATTTTTTCGGATGGCCCTTTTGACCGGTGGGAAATGAGACTTCTTTGTTGTGCACATTTGCATTGCTTGCTTGCTTGGTTGCCCATAAAGTGCGTATGCGTTTTTTCCTGGATATATTCAGGAAAAAACGCATACTCCTTTTTGGGCCAACTGCATCATTGTCGAAATTCTGCCGCTTTTCATGTGCTTTAAAGACGAGTCCAATCTATCTCTTGAAATCTGTTTCTTGCAATTCTGTCTTGCATTCAGATCCTCTTCTTTGCCTTACCTCAACATATTTTTGGACGTTAGTTTTCATTTATAACTCTGCAGGTTTGTGAATTGCAGTGACCCTGAGCTCCATTTTTTAAGTTGCTCTTTTGTGAGCTGGCCTCAAAGCCGCAGGATTGCTTCAGGCCCTATTTTGGCTCCAGCGAGGCGGGCTGAGCCTTTTTTTACTTCTTATTCTTAATGGGAAATTAGAGTGACATGTGGCCGTCCAAACCCCTACAACTATTCTCTCATTGGTTCCCCCTCTTCCCGTTCATCCTCCTCACAATTTGCAAAATGTGTGAAACAGAAGTTTAAATGTGCTGATTCTCTAAGTGGGGAGATTCTAAGTAACGTGGCTGGAATGATGAACAGGAGCACCAGGAGAGGATAAATGAGGTGCATTTTAGACACATCTCCCCATCACATGGTGTACAGTCCTCTGGGTTTTCCATGCATGTTTTAGCTGTAGGAAGATCCCTTGAACCTGCAGATTTGGGACCCATTGAATGGGTACCAGGTAGTATTACTTTAAAGGGTGTGCATTTCCTCACCCAACCTCACATTTCTCTTAGCACGAACAGTTTCCAGCCTTATGTGTCATCCTGCTGTGGGTCTAGATGTGTTCAATCCATGTTGCATCACCGTCCCTGAGGAAAAGTTGTAAGAGGTTTTCTCTGTCTCTCTGTCGTTTATTTTTTTCAATTTATTACTATATTGGTTACAGCTGATTTTCAAAGCTCTGTTTCTTGCTGCTGTACATCCACTTGATTCACATACAGAGAGACATCAATAAATTCTTTTTCAGATTCTTACCAGTCATATATATTCTTTTCCGGTGACTTGAGTGTGCTGAGTGCAGTTCTTTTAGCTACCGTGTAGGCCTTGTTGATTATCAGTTTGGTATTTGGAATGGTATCTTTGCTAATTTCAACCTCCTGGATGATGCCTCACCCCTCCCCACCTTTCCCGTTTAGCAGCCTTACGCGTGTTTTCTACATACTTGACTATGTTTTTCTTTTGTAATTTATTTCATGTGTAGCCATTTTGGATTCCACCTTTAAGTGATATCTTATGATATGTGTCTTTTTCTTTTTGAATTATGTCACTTAGAATGATCATACGTAACTCCTCCGGAGTTGTTACAACTGGCCATATTTCATTGATTTCCAGGCTGAGTAATATTCCACTCTACATAAGTACCACATCTCTATCCATTTTTTCCCTCCAGAGACATTTAAGTTATATCCTAGTCGAGGATCTTTTAAACAGAGAGGCAGTAAACATTGGGGTGCCTGTGTCCTCTCGATTTTTGTTTTTCCCAAGACATACGCCCATGAGTGCAAGTGCCCTATGCTCTGTAGCTCATTTTTTAGATGCTTTAGTAAACACAATACACTTCTCCAGAATGGCCGTTGGCAATATACATTTCCACTATAAGCCTCACAGGGCTCCCTCTTCTCCTTGCCCTGTCCTGCATTTCTGGTGTTTACACTTTATGAGGATGGCTCTTCTGACTGATGCGAAGTGATATCTTTTGTAGTATTGATTTCCAGTGCCCACCTGTTTGGTTGGCTAAAAAAGTGTATGCCCTTTTCTTGAATATATACAGAAAAAAACGCATACAGCCTTTTTGGCCAACTGCAATGTTGGCAATGTTCAGCCCCTTTTCTTGTGCTTAATGGCGAGTCCTTTCTACCTCCTCAAATCCCTTTCCTGCCATTCTCCCTTGCTTACCAATCCTTTTCTCTGACTTTCCTCAAGACATTTTTCAGTGATAGATATTTTCAACTCTGCAGTTTCGTGAATTTTACTGCCCCTGAGTTCCATTGTTCAACTTGTGTTTATGGGAACTGGCCACAAAGCAGTGGGATTTCCTCAAGCCCTATACTGTTTCCATGGGCAACCCTAGCCTTTGGTCAATTCGTCTTCCTGATTGGAAATTAGAGTGACATGTGCCTGTCTGAACACCTAGGACTTGTCTCTCATTGTTCCTCATCCTTCCGCTTCATCCTCTGGACAAATTCCAAACTGTACGCAACAGGATGTTGACAGTGCTGACATCTCCAAGTGGGGAGACTGTTAGTAAAGACGCTGGAGGGGTGAACCCGAGCACCAGGAGATGAGGAGATGAGATGCCTTTTCCAAACTCTTCCCGATCAGACGGTATACCATCCTCTGGGTGTGACAGACATGTTTTAGCAGTAGGAAGAGTCCCATTCATGTAAGGAGAACACCAGGGCTTTTTCAAAATCAGTGTCTCCCCGAAACCCAAACTGGGGAATTTTTTAAGCTACGGCTACACATATGTTCATTAAGGGCCTTGGGAAGTAGGCAGAGTCCAAACTTTAGATGTTTGAAGTCTTCAGGGTCAGAAGCACTCACCACCGGCTTCCCTTAGGTTACACTTTAACTGTCATTGATAGATGATGTCAATAAAAATATCTATTCTTTTTCCGATTATTTCCCCTTATAGGTTATTGCAAAATATTGAGTGTAGTTCCCTGTGCTATACAGTAGTTCCTTGTTGATGATCTATTTTATACATAGCAGTGTGTATGTGTTAATTCCAAACTGTTAATTTATCCCTCCTCCCACCTTTCCCCTTTGGTAATAATAAATTATAAGATTTTATACTTCTCAGAAATGGGGGAGCTGAAAGAGAGGTATCATTTTCAATGGAAAAGCATTTAAAACAAGATTGAAGCTTTAACCAAGATTATTAGGTGTACATCCTTGGAAAGAAATCACTTCATTTCTCTAATATTGACCTGACAAATAAGACAAACCTTTTCACTGAACTTGCTTATAATAAAGTGATGGAAATATCAAATGGAAGTGTTAGAAACATCTTATTTTACCCGAGCCTTATAAACTGTTCTATGTTAACTACAGTTTGGCTCACACATCTGTTCATTGAAGTTACAATAGTCTCAATTTCTGTTACTGATCCTCCAGAGTGGACCCCAACAAGTGTCCCCCTGCCCAGTGTCATTGGGGCCAACAGATCGAGACTGAGTTTGGTTCACAAGCAAAGGAAACTTTATATTTTAAACAGAGAATGGAGAGGTGAGAGCACGCACTACCCCGTGGGCTGTGGGCTGGGCTGCTGTGTAGAGATCCTGTCAGAGTCAGTGGGAGGGAGGGGGCGGAGCACTCGAGGGCCGGGTTGGCTGCAGCTCAGCCTCTATATCTCGGAGTCTGCACTGGGCCCCAGGAGCTGAGGTGTCGACCCAGCCATTCTGCACTAGGAAATCTGGTCTGAAGTGCCGGGTGTGGAACCTCTGCATGCGGGACCCTAGGAGCACGTGAAATTAGACAAAGCACAAAGGATAAAAAAGGTCAGACTTGACTTTATTGCCCAGATTCTATTTTTATCTCCCAGGGATTTTTAATGGGCTTTGCTGGGGACAAACCCCTCCTCTGCCTTTTGTCCCGTTCCTCATTCTTGGAGTGCTGAGGGTGCAGACCCTTCTTCTGTAACTGCTGAGTGCTGAGTTGGGAGCCCTCATACCAGGGGACGAGGGTCAGAACTTCTCCCCAGCAGCCTCCAGGTGACGTTGATTGGCCCCAGGACCCCTGCCTCCCTGCTCGTCCGCCTGAGCACCAGCATTGGAAGTGTTATAGATTCTAATGACCTTTAAGGGTCCAGGAAAGAGATGTGCAGAGACGCTGTGGGGGCCGGTTTCACCCCGCCCCACATTTGTTCGGCCACCTTAGGCTGACCGTTTCTGCCAGCCTAGATGCTCTGACCAGTAGTCTGCTCTTTCTTCAATTAGGCCCCTGAATTAACGTAAAAACAGCACCAGGTGTCAGAGCCCTGCCCGCTCAACTCCCAGACAGTCCAGGGTCAATGGTGATCAAGGACCATGATGGCCACTGAGTCAACAGCCTTTTGAAGTAAACAGGAGTCCAGCCGGTCTTATTGGCCACCATCATCACGGTGTCTGTAGGCTTTTCTATGGTGACAGTGTGATATACGTTTCCCCCGCCAAGATTATTAGCTCCCCTCCGGGTGCAGTAAGTCCTGCAAGCAGTAGTCTACTCCTTCGGGACACACTATTGTTGTTTTATGAGAGAAACTCCAGGTCAAGTGATGTTCACACGAGTCGTCATGGTGCCCTGTTGCCCCCGGTTATCTCTCTGGATGTTGGAGTTGGAGGGCCTCCTCACTCGAGGTCGGTGTGCCCACGGAGTGAACCCTGCAACTTCAGGGCATGGTTGGTGATTAGGATCACCACGTGGGGTCCTTTTCCCTTAGGAGAGAGGTGGCCTTTTGGGCTGCTGATTTTCAGGTTTTTAGATACCGCCAGTATCTTGGCCAGATGTGGCAGTGGGCCAAGCCCCTTGGTGACTGTAGTTTATCCTACCTGGATGGCATTCTTGTGTTGTTCCATTTCAAGTGGTCCCAGTTTTTGCACTAATTCTCCAATGGCGACTCACCTTTCACCGGGAATGGAAAGGTCAAAGGGTTTAGCTCAATTAGGGAGTTCCAGGGCAAGGGTCTGAATTGACTGCTCTTTCCATTCTTGAAAGGCCACTTCTGGATTCTGTTCAAAAGGATCATCATCTTTTCCTTTCAGTGTTTCATATAGAGGCCCAGCTAGTAGACTGTAGTTAGGGATCCAGAAGCAGCAAACCCTGGCCTCCCCAGGAACCCCTAAGCTGTCTTCTAGTTTTAGAAAGGGGTAAGGCTGCAAATGGTTTCTTCCCTTTCCTGGGATGGGCTTCTCTGACCTTCTGTGAGAATGAAGCCCAGGCAGGTCACCGCAGTCTGTGATATTTGAGCTTTTTCTTGGACAACTTCTATCCTTTATTGGCTTGGTAGTTCAGAGGCCTCCTTAGTAGGGCTGGCGATCAGAATGTCATCTGCATATTGAAGGAGGGTTTCCTTTTCCAGAGGTAGAACTTTTTGGTCTTTAGCTAAGCTTTCCCCAAAGATGGTGTGGGAATTTTTGAACCCTTGGGGCAAGACGGCCCGGAAGTATTGTTTTAGTTGTATGTTGAGTCCTGCCACTCACAAGCCAAAATTTCTTGTGACTCTGGGACTAATGGAATACAAAAGAAGGCATCATTGAGACTAATACAGAATACCATGTCCTGGTGGTTGGTAGAATGACCAGCAGGGTGTAGGAATTAGGAGCAACTGGAGGTATATCCTCGGTGGCTTCACTGACTGTCCTGACATCCTTTACCAGGTCCCCAGCAGCCCATGGGGCTCTCGTGGTCAGGCCAATCCCAGGATATGGAGCTCTCCTGGGCAGGTACCCCACCCCCAACCCAGCCCACGGGGCTCTCGTGGTCAGGCCTCTCCCAGGATACAGAGCTACCCTTGCAGGTACCGTGGCAGGGCTGGGTACACAGGAACCGTGCACATAGCTCTCACTGAAGAGCACCCCCATCTCACCTGTCGCTCAGAGCTGACACAGAGCACCTCAGAGCAGGACTTGAACTAACAAACAGCAGCTCCGACAGGTCTGTGACCCTGGGCATCACTCTGTGTGGCCTCCCTCCACCTGGTCTTCCAGAGACTTCCACTGCACCCGGGGCACCAGGCCTCTGTCTCCAACCACCACCCACCCCTCCTCTCCCTGACTCCTGGGTTCCTCTCATTAGGAGAGGCTTTTCTTGAAGTTGTCTCCCACTCATGGGCCAGATAAAATGATTAGAAAACAAGCCAAAGCTGCAGCCCCTTGTCTATCCTGACTCTCAGGAGCCCACACCTGTTCCTTGGACCTGGCCGGTTCAGCAAGTTCCATTTTCTGCAACTGTGAGCCCCTGAGGGGTGATGATTGGCTGACCTGGGCAGCCTTACCGTGCCGGCCAGCCCTCCCCAGGTGTGCCTGGGTTGAGATCAATATAAATACCACTCCAGGCAGCAAGAGCCCCTGCAGCTGTGCCTGACGCCATTTTCTCTGCCCTGTCAGCAGTCTCGGGGCTGGGCTGGTGGGAGGGAGTGAGAGGCCACGGCTTTGTGGGTGGCCCAGTGTGAGTGGGGCTCTGCTGGACTTTCTGCAGCAGTTGCCAGGCTGCCACCTGCTAAAGAAGAGGATGTGTCACCCATACCTGCTGCTGGAATTTCTCCCTGGGCAGAGGTGAGGAAGGAAAAAAGCAGTGGGAGCAGGGACAGGACGGGTATCTCAGGCAGGGAAATGGAAATCTTCCAGAAGAGCACCCAGGACCAGGGCCATCCTGGCTGGCCTGCAGGCACCAAGTCAGCTGGCATGCTGTCACTCATGTGGCTCCATGGCCCTTCCTCTAGGCTTTCAAGTCCTTGTATATATTCAGGTGTTTTACCTGGGAAGGGTGGGAACAGTTCAGCAGCAACTGGCCTGGGGCTCAGCTCACGTTCACTCACAGATGCCTCGGCACGGTGCCCCAGCTTTGCAATGAGGACGCTTGTTGTGTGGGGGCTGCTGGCTGAATGGGAGACGATTCCCCACCACTGACCAACTTCAGAATTGTTTACAACAGGAGCAAGGGCCCTGATACGGTTTTCCTCTGAGTAACTGGTGGGTTCTGTTTTTTTTTTCTCTTTTTCGTTTTTGGTTCAAGGTAGAATTTATTCCTCTTTTTTGTATTTACAGATATAAGCATGGAAATAATTTATTCATATAAATACATGTATGTGAAGGGAATAATTGTTTTTTCTGTTTTGTTTTTTAAATTTTATTTCTTTTTAATTTTGAATTTTATTTTATATTTTTATACAGCAAGTTCTTATTTGTTATCTATTTTATACATATAAATGTTTACATGCCAATCCCAATCTCTCAACTCCTCCCACCACCACCCCCCCAAGAGCTTTCCCCCCTTGTTGTCCATACGATTGTTGTCTACATCTGTTGCTCTATTTATGCCTTGCAAAACGGTTAATCTGTACAGTTTTTCTAGGTTCCACATACATGCATGAATATACAAGATTTGTTTTTCTCTTTCTGACTTACTTCACTCTGTATGACAGTCTCTAGATCCATCGACGTCTCTACAAATGACCCAATTTCATTCCTTTCATGGCTTAGTAATATTCCATTTTATATATGTACCACATCTTTATGCATTCGTCTGTCTGTGGGCATTTAGGTTGCTTCCATTACCTCGATATTGTAAATAGTGATGCAATGAACATTGCGGTGAATGTCTCTTTTTGATTTATGGTTTTGTCTGGGTATATGTCCAGTACTGGGATTGCTGTATCATATGGTAATTCTATTAATAGTTTCTTAAGAAACTCCATATTGTTCTCCATAGTGACTGTATCAATTTATATTCCCAACAATAGTGGAAGAGGCTTCCTTTTCTCCACACCCTTTCCAGCATTTGTTGTTTGTAGATTTTCAGATGATGCCCATTCTAACAGGTGTGAGGTGATACCTCATTGTTGAGTCCATTTCGTTGAGCAAGGGGTAGGTCTTGTCTATTACATATTTGGATTATGGAACGGTATCTGTGCTAATTTCAAACTCTGGTTTTATGCAGCACCCCAACTCACCTTTCCCCTTAAGCAAGCATAAGTTGGTTTTCTAAACTTGAGACCCTGTTCTGTTTTGTAATTCAGTTCCTGTGTAGCCAAGTTTACATTCCGTGCATTAGTGATACCTTATGATGTTTCTTTTTCTGTGTGACTTATTTCACTTAGAATCATCGTGCCTCAATCCACTCATTATGCTGGTACAGGCCTGGTGACACAGATTTCATTGCTGAGTGGTATTCTGTTGTACGTAAGTACCGCAACTTCTTTATCAATTATTTGTTCTCTGGAATATTTAACTTGTACCGTAGAAGAGGTTCCTATAAACAGAGCCATCCCAAATTTTGGGGTGGCTGTGTCTTTTTGATTTTAATTTCCCTAAGCTATAAGACCATAAGTGGAAATGCCCTAGACTCTGTTGCTTTGTTTTTCAGATGTATCAGGAAACACTATACACTTCTCCAGAGTGACTGTTGGCAATTTACATCCCGCCCATCAGCATAACAAGGCTCCTAGTTCTCCATGGCCTGTCCTGCCTTTCTGGATTTTACACTTTTTTCAGATGGCCCTTTAGACCGGGGGGAAGTGACACTTCATAGTAGTTCGGATTTCCATTGCAAGCTTGCTTGGTTTGCCAAAAAGGGCGTATGTGTTTTTTCCTGAATATATTCAGGAACAAACTCATACGCCCTTTTTTGTCACGTGCATCATTGTCGATGTTCTGCCTCTTTTCCTATGCTTTAAATGCAAATCCAGTCTACCTCCTGAAATCGGTTTCCTGAAATTCTGCCCCGCTTTCAAGTCCTCTTCGCAGCCTTACTTCAATATATTTTTGGACATTATCTGTCATTTATAACTCTGCAGGTTTGTGAATTACAGGGCCCCTGAGCTCCTTTCTTCAACTCGCTTTCTTGTGAGCTGGCCGCAAACCCGCAAGACTGCTTCACGCCCTAATCTGCTTCTGGCAGGGCACGCTGAGCCTTTGGTTAATTCCTCTTCCTGGTGGGAAATGAGTGTTAAATATGCCCGTCCAGACACCTACCTCACTCTCAACCCCTTGGTGATGTGGGTCCTCTGGTTTGTGGCCACCTTTGCTGGGTTCCTCACCTTTCGATGATGTGGCCCCACTAGTGTGAGGACACTCCTGCCTGGTTCTCATCCACGTGGTTATGTGGACCCCCTGGTGAGAGTCTGTTCCTGGCTGTGTTCCTCACCCTTCTGTGAGGGAGACCCTCTGCTGATAGGTCACTCCTGCATGGCTGGCACACATTGCCTTGGTGAAGTCAGCTGTGTGGTGGCAGTTGGAGCGTGCTGGGGATCTCCTGCCCCCGGTGATGAGAGCCCTCTTGCGTCAGGCCCTAACTGCTGGGCTCACCAACTTTTCTTAGTGAGCCCAATGATGCTTGGGCACTCCTCTTAGGACCCCATCTCCATGGGGATGTGGGCCTTCTGCTCTGAGGTCCCAACGGCTGGGTTGTTCACATTTTCATGATGTGGGCTCTCTGGTGTTAGTTCACAGAGGCCTGGATCCCATAGCCTCTGTGCTCTTGGCCGCCTGCTGGGAGGTTCCAACTGCTGGATTCCTCACTTTTTAAATTTTTTAGGCCCTCTGTTGTGAGGATCCTCCTGCCTGCCTCACTCCCAGCCCCTTCGTGATGTGTGTCCTCTGGTTTGAGGTCACATGTGCTGGGTTCCTCACCTTTCGATGATGTGGGACCAATGGTCTTAGGAGACTCCTGCCTGGTTCACATCCCCTTTGTGATGTGGGCCCTCTGGTGAGAGTCTGATCCTGGCTGGGTTCCTCACCCATCTGTGAGGTGGGCCCTCTACTATCAGGTAACTCTTGCCTGGCTTGCTCACCTCGCCTTGTTGACATGAGCCCTCTGGTGGCACTTGGACCCTGCTGGGAGCCTCCTCACCTCTGTGATGAGGGCCCTCTGACGTCAGGCCCTAACTGTTGGGCTCCCCAACTTTTCTTAGTGAGCCCAGTGATGCTCGGGCACTCCTCTTAGGTTCCCATCTCCATGGGGATGTGGGCCTTCTGCTCTGAGGTTCCAACGGCTGGGTTGATCACAGTTTCATGATGTGGGCTCTCTGGTGTTAGTTCACTGTGGCCTGGATCCCATAGCCTCTGTGCTCTTGGCCGCCTGCTGGGAGGTTCCAACTGCTGGATTCCTCACTTTTTAAATTTTTTAGGCCCTCTGTTGTGAGGATCCTCCTGCCTGCCTCACTCCCAGCCCCTTCGTGATGTGTGTCCTCTGGTTTGAGGCCACATGTGCTGGGTTCCTCACCTTTCGATGATGTGGGACCAATGGTCTTAGGAGACTCCTGCCTGGTTCACATCCCCTTGGTGATGTGGGCCCTCTGTTGAGAGTCTGATCCTGGCTGGGTTCCTCACCTTCTTTGAGGTGGGCCGTCTGCTGTGAGGTCACTCCTGCCTGGCTTGCTCACCTCGCCTTGTGGACATGAGCCCTCTGGTGGCACTTGGAGCCTGCTGGGAGTCTCCTCCCCTCGGTGATGAGGACCCTCTGGCATCAGGCCCTAACTGCTGGGCTCACCACATTTTGTGATGTGCGCCCAGTGGTTCGAAGACACTCCATCCAGGTTCACATCCCCATTGGGATGTGGGCCTTCTGCTCTGAGGTCCCAACGGCTGGGTTGTTCACAGTTTCATGATGTGGGCTCTCTGCTGTTAGTTCGCTCTGGCCTGGATGTCATAGCCTCTGTGCTCTGGGCCGCCTGCTGGAAGGTTCCAACTGCTCGATTCCTCAACTTTTGTATTCTATGGGTCCTGTGTTGCGATGCTCCTCCTGCCTGCCTCACTCGCAACCCCTTCTTGATGTGGGTCCTCTGGTTTGAGGCCACATGTGCTGGGTTCCGCAACTTTCAATGATGTGGCCCCACTGGTGTGAGGACACTCCTGCCTGGTTCCCATCCCCTTGGTGATGTGGGCCTTCTGGTGACAGTCTTATCCTGGCTGGGTTCCTCACTCTTCTGTGAGGTAGGCCCTCTGCTGTGAGGTCAATCCTGCCTGACTTGCACACATCACCTTGGCGACGTGGGCCCTCTGTTGGCACATGGAGCCTGCTGGGAGCCTCCTGCCCTCGGTGATGACGGCCCTCTAGCATCAGGCCCTAACTGCTGGGCTCCCCACGTTTTCTGATGTGAACCCAGTGATGCCAGGACACTCCTGTCAGGTTCCCATCCCCATGGGGATGTGGGCTTTCTGCTCTGAGGTCCCAACGCCTGGGTGGCTCACAGTTTCATGATGTGGGCTCTCTGCTGTTAGTTCACTCCTGCCTGCATCCCATAGCTTCTGTGCTCTCGGCCGCCTGCTGGGAGGTTCCAAATGCTGGATTCCTCACCTTTTTTATTCTTTGGGCCCTCTGTTTTTAGGCTACTCCTACCTGCCTCACTCCCATCCCCTTTGTGATGTATGTCCTCTGATATGAGGCCGCATGTGCTGGGTTCTTCACCTTTCAATGATGTGGCCCCACTGGTGGGAGGACAGTCCTGACTGGTTCCCATCCCCTTGGTGTTGTGGGCCTTCTGGCAAGAGTCTCATCCTACCTCGGTTCCTCACCCTTCTGTGAGATAGGCCCTCTGCTGTGAGGTCACTACTGCCTGGCTGGCGCATGCCACCTTGTAGACGTGGGCCCTCTGTTGGCAGTTGGAACCTGCTGGGAGTCTCCTCCCCTCAGTTATGAGGGCTCCCTGGCGTCGGGCCCTAACTGCTGGGCTCCTAACATTTTCTGATATGTGCTAAGTGGTGCGAAGCCACTCCTGCCAGGTTCCCATCCCAATGGGGATGTGGGCCTTCTGTTCTGAGGTCCCAACGGCTGGGCTGCTCACAGGTTCATGATGTGGGCCCTCTGCTGTGAGTTCACTGTGGCCTGGATCCCATAGCCTCGGTGCTCTGGGCCACTTGCTGGGAGGTTCCAACTGCTGGATTCCTCAACTTTTATATTCTATGGACCCTGTGTTGTGAGGCCAGTCCTGCCAGCCTAATTCCGAAACCCTTGGTGATGTGGTTCCTCTGGTTTGAGGCTACATGTGCTGGGATCCTCACCTTTCGATGATGTTGTCCCACTGGTGTGGGGACACTCCTGCCTGGTTCCCATCCCCTTGGCGATGTGGGCCCTCTGGTGAGAGTCTGATCCTGGCTGTGTTCCTCACCCTTCTGTGAGGTGGGCCCTCTGCTGTGAGGTCACTCCTGCCGGGCTGGCACACATCGCCTTGGTGACATTGGCCCTCTGGTGGCAGCTGGAGCCTGCTGGGAGCCTCCTCCCCTTGGTGATGAGTGCCCTCTAGCGTCAGGCCCTAACTTCTGAGCACCCCACGTTTTCTGATGTGAGCCCAGTGATGCCAGGACACTCCTGTCATGTTCCCATCACCATGGGGATGTGGGCCTTCTGCTCTGAGGTCCCAATGTCTGGGTTGCTCACAGTTTCATGATGTGGGCTGTCTGGTGTTAG
Organism: Pseudorca crassidens; assembly: GCF_039906515.1. Classification (NCBI taxonomy): domain Eukaryota; kingdom Metazoa; phylum Chordata; class Mammalia; order Artiodactyla; family Delphinidae; genus Pseudorca; species Pseudorca crassidens. The sequence continues at coordinate 433,300 of NW_027136049.1, read as the reverse complement.
TTCACTCTGGCTTGGATCCCCTAGCCTCTGTGCTCTGGGCCACCTGCTGGGAGGTTCCAACTGCTGGATTCCTCACCTTTCTTATTTTGGGGCCCTCTGTTGTGAGGCTCCTCCTGCCTGCCTCACTCCCAGCCCCTTGGTGATAGGTGTCCTATGGTTTGAAGCCACATGTTCTGGGTTCCTCACCTTTAGATGATGTGGCCCTACTCATGTGAGGACACTCCTGCCTGGTTCCAATCCATTTGGTGATGTGGGCCCTCTGGTGCACGTCTGATCCTGACTGGGTTCGTCACACTTCTCTGAGGTGGGCCCTCTGCTGTGAGGTCATTCGTGCCTGGTTGGCACACATCGCCTTGGTGACGTCAGCCCTCTGGTGGCAGTTGGAGCCTGCTGGGAGCCTCCTTCCCTTGGTGATGAGGGTCCTCTGGCGTCAGGCCCTAACTGCAGGTCTCCCAAAATTTTCTGACATGTTCTCAGTGGTGCGAGGACACTCCTACCAGATTTATATCCCCATGGGGATGTGGGCCTCCTGCTCTGAGGTCCCAATGGCTGGGTTGCTCAGTTTCATGACATGGGCCCTCTTCTGTGAGTTCACTGTGGCCTGGATCCCATAGCCTCGGTGCTCTGGGCCACCTGCTGGGAGGTTCCAACTGCTGGATTCCTCACTTTTTTATTCTATGGGCCCAGTGTTGTGAGGCTACTCCTGCCTGCCTCACTCCAAGGCCCTTGGTGATGTGGGTCCTCTGGTTTGAGGACACATGTGCTGAGTACGTCACCTTTCGCTGATGTGGCCCCACTGGTGTGAAGACACTCCTGCCTGGTTCCCATCCCCTTGGTGATGTGGGCCCTCTGGTGAGAGTCTGATGTTGGCTGGGTTTCTCACCCTTCTGTGAGGTGGGACCTCTGCTGTGAGGTAACTCATGCCTGGCTTGCTCATGTTGCCTTGGCAACGTGAGCACTCAGGTGGCAGTTGGGGCCTGCTGGGAATCTCCTCCCCTCGGTTATGAGAGCTCTGGATAAAACACATATGCCCTTTTTTGCCAAGTGCATTATTTTCCAAGTTCTGTCTCTTTTCCTATGCTTTAAGAGCGACTCCCGTGTACCTTCTGAAATCGGTCTCCAGCAATTCTGCCCCGCATTCAAGTCCTCTTCGCAGCCTTACTTCAATATATTTTTGGACGATAGCTGTCATTTATAACTCTGCAGGTTTGTGCATTACAGTGCCCCTGAGCTCCTTTCTTCAACTCGCTTTCTTGTGAGCTGGCCGCAACACTGCCGTCTTGCTTCAGGCCCTAGTGTGGTTCCGGCATGGCACGCTGAGCCTTTGGTTAATTCCTCTTCCTGGTGGGAAATGAGAGTTAAATTTGCCCGTCCAGACACCTCCAGCTAGTCTCTCATTGGTTCTCCCTATTCCTGTTCATTTTCCGCAGAAATTGCAAACTGGGCCAAACAGGAGGTTAAAGGCACTGAATCTCCAAGTGGGGAGAGTGTTAGTAAAGCGTCTGGAATGTTGCACCCGAGTACCGGGGGACGAAAACTGAGACACATTTGAACACGTTTCCCGATCACACGGTGGATCATACTCTGGGTTCCACATGCATGTTTTAGCTGAAGGAAGAATCCCTTAAACCTGGAGAGTTGAGACCCATGGAATGGGTACCATGCAATATGACTTCAAAGGGTCTGCATTTGCTCACCAAACCTCACCAATCCTATCACTGCTGCGTTTATGCCGCTGTACCCACGCTTGATTCTCTTTCGGAGACATATAAATCCATAGGTTTTAAGATTCTTACTTGTCACGTATATTCTTAGGCGTTTAATATGGGGCGTTGAGTCCACTTCGTTGAGCAAGGAGTAGCTCATGTCTATTACATATTTGGTTTATGGAACGGTATCTGTGCTAATTTCAATCTCTGGTTTTATGCAGCACCCCAACTCAGCTTTCCCCTTAAGCAAGCATAAGTTGGTTTTCTACATTTGAGACCCTGTTCTGTTTTGTAATTCAGTTCCTGTGTAGCCAAGTTTAAATTCCGTGTAGTAGTGATATCTTATGATGTTTCTTTTTCTGTGTGACTTATGTCACTTAGAATCATCGTACCTGAATCCACTCATTATGCTGCTATGGGCCTGATGACATAGATTTCATTGCTGAGTTATATTGCATCGTACGTAAGTACGACAAATTCTTTATCCATTTTTCGCTTTCTGTGATATTGAACTTGTACCGTAAACGAGGTTTTTGTAAACAGAGCTGTCCCAAACTTTGGGGTGGCTGTGTCTTTTTGATTTTAAATTCCCTAATCTATAGAACTATAAGTGGAAGTGCCCTAGGCTCTGTTGCTTTGTTTTTTAGATGTTTCAGGAAACACCATACTCTTCTCCAGAGTGGCTATTGGCAATTTACATCCCGCCCATCAGCATAACAAGGCTCCCAGTCCTCCATGGCCTGTCCTGCCTTTCTGGATTTTACACTTTTTTCAGATGGCCCTTTTGACCGGGGGGCAGTGAGACTTCATTGTAGTGCAGATTTCCTTTGCAAGCTTTCTTGGTTGGCCAAAAAGGGCGTATGCGTTTTTTCCTGAGGAAAAAACGCATACGCCCTTTTTGGCCAAGTGCATCATTGTGGACGGTCTGCCTCTTTACCTATGCTTTACATGCAATTCCAGTCTACCTCCTGCAATCGGTTTCCTGCAATTCTGCCCCGCTTTCAACTCCACTTGGCGGCCTTACTTCAATATATTTTTGGACGATAGCTGTCATTTATAACTCTGCAGGTCTGTGAATGACAGTGCCCCTGAGCTCCTTTCTTCAACTCGCTTTCTTGTGAGCTGGCCGCAACACCGCAGGATTGCTTCAGGCCCTAGTGTGGTTCCGGCATGGCACGCTGAGCCTTTGGTTAATTCCTCTTCCTGGTGGGAAATGAGAGTTAAATTTGCCCGTCCAGACACCTCCAGCTAGTCTCTCATTGGTTCTCCCTATTCCTGTTCATTTTCCGCAGAAATTGCAAACTGGGCCAAACAGGAGGTTAAAGGCACTGACTCTCCAAGTGGGGAGAGTGTTAGTAAAGCGTCTGGAATGTTGCACCCGAGTACCGGGGGACGAAACCTGAGACAACTTTGAACACGTTTCCCGATCACACGGTGGATCATACTCTGGGTTCCACATGCATGTTTTAGCTGAAGGAAGAATCCCTTAAACCTGGAGAGTTGAGACCCATGGAATGGGTACCATGCAATATGACTTCAAAGGGTCTGCATTTGCTCACCGAACCTCACTAATCCTATCACTGCTGCGTTTATGCCGCTGTACACACGCTTGATTCTCTTTCGGAGACATATAAATCCATAGGTTTTAAGATTCTTACTAGTCAGGTATATTCGTAGGCGTTTAATATGGGGTGTTGAGTCCACTTCGTTGAGCAAGGAGTAGCTCTTGTCTATTATATATTTGGCTTATGGAACGGTATCTGTGCTAATTTCAATCTCTGGATTTTTGCAGCACCCCAACTCACATTTCCCCTTAAGCAAGCATAAGTTGGTTTTCTACATTTGAGACCCTGTTCTGTTTTATAATCCAGTTCCTGTGTAGCCAAGTTTACATTCCGTGTAGTAGTGATATCTTATGATGTTTCTTTTTCTCTGTGACTTATTTCACTTAGAATCATCGTACCTGAATCCACTCGTTATGCTTCTCTGGGCCTGACGACATAGATTTCATTGCTGAGTGATATTGCATTGTACATAAGTACCACAACTTCTTTATCCATTTTGCGCTTTCTGTGATATTGAACTTGTACCGTAAACGAGGTTTTTGTAAACAGAACCGTCCCAAACTTTGGGGTGGCTGTGTCTTTTTGAATTTAATTTCCCTAAGCTATAGGACCATAAGTGGAATTGCCCTAGGCTCTGTTGCTTTGTTTTTTAGATGTTTCAGGAAACACCATACACTTCTCCAGAGTGGCTGTTGGCAATATACATCCCGCCCATGAGCATAACAAGGCTCCCAGTTCTCCATGGCCTGTCCTGTCTTTCTGGATTTTACACTTTTTTCAGAAGGCCCTTTTGACCGGGGGGCAGTGAGACTTCATTGTAGTGCAGATTTCCTTTGCAAACTTGCTTGGTCGTCCAAAAAGGGCGTATGCGTTTTTTCCTGAATATATTCAGGAAAAAACGCATATGCCCTTTTTGGCCAAGTGCATCATTGTGGACGTTCTGCCTCTTTTCCTGTGGTTTACATGCAAATCCAGTCTACCTCCTGAAATCGGTTTCCTGCAATTCTGCCCCGCTTTCAAGTCCTCTTGGCAGCCTTACTTCAATATATTTTTGGACGATAGCTGTCAATTTTAACTCTGCAGGTTTGTGAATGACAGTGCCCCTGAGCTCCTTTCTTCAACTCGCTTTCTTGTGAGCTGGCCGCAACACCGCAGGATTGCTTCAGGCCCCAGTGTGGTTCCGGCATGGCACGCTGAGCCTTTGGTTAATTCCTCTTCCTGGTGGGAAATGAGAGTTAAATTTGCCCGTCCAGACACCTCCAGCTAGTCTCTCATTGGTTCTCCCTATTCCTGTTCATTTTCCGCAGAAATTGCAAACTGGGCCAAACAGGAGGTTAAAGGCACTGACTCTCCAAGTGGGGAGAGTTTTAGTAAAGCGTCTGGAATGTTGCACCCGAGTACCAGGGGACAAAAACTGAGTCACATTTGAACACGTTTCCCGGTCACACGGTGGATCATACTCTGGGTTCCACATGCATGTTTTAGCTGAAGGAAGAATCCCTTAAACCTGGAGAGTTGAGACCCATGGAATGGGTACCATGCAATATGACTTCAAAGGGTCTGCATTTGCTCACCGATCCTCACCAATCCTATCACTGCTGCGTTTACGCCGCTGTACACACGCTTGATTCTCTTTCGGAGACATATAAATCCATAGGTTATAAGATACTTGCTAGTCAGGTATATTGTTAGGCGTTTAATATGGGGTTTTGAGTCCACTTCGTTGAGCAAGGAGTAGCTCTTGTCTATTACATATTTGGCTTATGGAACGGTTTGTGTGCTAATTTCAATCTCTGGTTTTATGCAGCACCCCAACTCACCTTTCCCCTTAAGCAAGCATAAGTCGGTTTTCTACATTTGAGACCCTGTTCTGTTTTGTAATTCAGTTCCTGTGTAGCCAAGTTTACATTCCATGTGGTAGAGATATCTTATGATGTTTCTTTTTCTGTGTGACTTATTTCACTTAGAATCATCGTACCTGAATCCACTCATTATGCTGCTATGGGCCTGATGACATAGATTTCATTGCTGAGTGATATTGCATTGTACGTAAGTACCACAACTTCTTTATCCATTTTTCACTTTCTGTGATTTTGAACTTGTACTGTAAACGAGGTTCTTTTAAACAGAGCCTTCCCAAACTTTGGGGTGGCTGTGTCTTTTTGATTTTAATTTCCCTAAGCTATAGGACCATAAGTGGAAGTGCCCTAGGCTCTGTTGCTTTGTTTTTTAGATGTTTCAGGAAACACCATACACTTCTCCAGAGTGGCTGTTGGCAATTTACATCCCGCCCATCAGCATAACAAGGCTCCCAGTTCTCCATGGCCTGTCCTGCCTTTCTGGATTTTACACTTTTTTCAGATGGCCCTTTTGACCGGGGGGCAGTGAGACTTCATTGTAGTGCAGATTTCCTTTTCAAGCTTGCTTGGTTGGCCAAAAATGGCGTATCCATTTTTTCCTGAATATATTCAGGAAAAAACGCATACGCCCTTTTTGGCCAAGTGCATCATTGTGGACGTTCTGCCTCTTTTCCTTTGCTTTACATGCAATTCCAGTCTACCTCCTGAAATCGGTTTCCTGCAATTCTGCCCAGCGTTCAAGTCCTCTTGGCAGCCTTACTTCAATATATTTTTGGACGATAGCTGTCATTTATAACTCTGCAGGTTTGTGAATGACAGTGCCCCTGAGCTCCTTTCTTCAACTCGCTTTCTTGTGAGCTGGCCGCAACACCGCAGCATTGCTTCAGGCCCTAGTGTGGTTCCGGAATGACATGCTGAGCCTTTGGTTAATTCCTCTTCCTGGTGGGAAATGAGAGTTAAATTTGCCCGTCCAGACACCTCCAGCTAGTCTCTCATTGGTTCTCCCTATTCCTGTTCATTTTCCGCAGAAATTGCAAACTGGGCCAAAGAAGACGTTAAAGGCACTGACTCTCCAAGTGGGGAGAGTGTTAGTAAAGCGTCTGGAATGTTGCACCCGAGTACCAGGGGATGAAAACTGAAACAATTAAACACGTTTCCCGATCACACGGTGGATCATACTCTGGGTTCCACATGCATGTTTTAGCTGAAGGAAGAATCCCTTAAACCTGGAGAGTTGAGACCCATGGAATGGGTACCATGCAATATGACTTCAAAGGTTCTGCATTTGCTCACCGAACCTCACCAATCCTATCACTGCTGCGTTTATGACACTGTACACACGCTTGATTCTCTTTCGGAGACATATAAATCCATAGGTTTTAAGATTCTTTCTAGTCAGATATATTCTTACGCGTTTAATATGGGGTGTAGAGTCCACTTCGTTGAGCAAGGAGTAGCTCTTGTCTATTACATATTTGGCTTATGGAACGGTATCTGTGCTAATTTCAATCTCTGGTTTTATGCAGCACCCCAACTCACCTTTCGCCTTAAGCAAGCACAAGTTGGTTTTCTACATTTGAGACACTGTTCTGTTTTGTGATTCAGTTCCTGTGTAGCCAAGTTTACATTCCTTGTAGTAGTGATATCTTATGATTTTTGTTTTTCTGTGTGACTTATTTCACTTAGAATCATCGTACCTGAATCCACTCATTATGCTGCTACGGGCCTGATGACATAGATTTCATTGCTGAGTGATATTGCATTGTACGTAAGTACCACAACTTCTTTATCCATTTTTCGCTTTCTGTGATATTGAACTTGGACCATAAATGAGGTTCTTGTAAACAGAGCTGTCCCTAACTTTGGGGTGGCTGAGTCTTTTTGATTTTAATTTCCCTAAGCTATAGGACCATAAGTGGAAGTGCCCTAGGCTCTGTTGCTTTGTTTTTTAGATGTTTCAGGAAACACCATACACTTCTCCAGAGTGGCTGTTGCCAATTTACATCCCGCCCATCAGCATAACAAGGCTCCCAGTTCTCCATGGCCTGTCCTGCCTTTCTGGATTTTACACTTTTTTCAGATGGCCCTTTTGACCGGGGAGCAGTGAGACTTCATTGTAGTGCAGATTTCCTTTGCAAGCTTGCTTGGTTGGCCAAAAAGTGCGTATGCGTTTTTTCCGGAATATATTCAGGAAAAAACGCATACGCCCTTTTTGGCCAAGTGCATCATTGTGGACGTTCTGCCTCTTTTCCTATGCTTTACATGCAATTCCAGTCTACCTCCTGAAATCGGTTTCCTGCAATTCTGCCCCGCTTTCAAGTCCTCTTGGCAGCCTTACTTCAATATATTTTTGGACGATAGCTATCATTTATAACTCTGCAGGTATGTGAATGACAGTGTCCCTGAGCTCCTTTCTTCAACTCGCTTTCTTGTGAGCTGGCCGCAACACCGCAGGATTGCTTCAGGCCCTAGTGTGGTTCCGGCATGGCACGCTGAGCCTTTGTTTAATTCCTCTTCCTGGTGGGAAATGAGAGTTAAATTTGCCCGTCCAGACACCTCCAGCTAGTCTCTCATTGGTTCTCCCTATTCCTGTTCATTTTCCGCAGAAATTGCAAACTGGGCCAAACAGGAGGTTAAAGGCACTGACTCTCCAAGTGGGGAGAGTGTTAGTAAAGCGTCTGGAATGTTGCACCCGAGTACCAGGGGACGAAAACTGAGACACATTTGAACACGTTTCCCGATCACATGGTGGATCATACTCTGGGTTCTACATGCATGTTTTAGCTGAAGGAAGAATCCCTTAAACCTGGAGTGTTGAGACCCCTGCAATGGGTACCATGCAATATGACTTCAAAGGGTCTGCATTTGCTCACCGAACCTCACCAATCCTATCACTGCTGCATTTATGCCACTGTACACACGCTTGATTCTCTTTCTGAGACATATAAATCCATAGGTTTTAAGATTCTTACTAGTCAGGTATATTCTTAGGCGTTTAATATGGGGTGTAGAGTCCACTTCGTTGAGCAAGGAGTAGCTCTTGTCTATTACATATTTGGCTTATGGAACGGTATCTGTGCTAATTTCAATCTCTGGTTTTATGCAGCACCCCAACTCACCTTTCCCCTTAAGCAAGCATAAGTCGGTTTTCTACATTTGAGACCCTGTTCTGTTTTGTAATTCAGTTCCTGTGTAGCCAAGTTTACATTCCATGTGGTAGAGATATCTTATGATGTTTCTTTTTCTGTGTGACTTATTTCACTTAGAATCATCGTACCTGAATCCACTCATTATGCTGCTATGGGCCTGATGACATAGATTTCATTGCTGAGTGATATTGCATTGTACGTAAGTACCACAACTTCTTTATCCATTTTTCACTTTCTGTGATTTTGAACTTGTACTGTAAACGAGGTTCTTTTAAACAGAGCCTTCCCAAACTTTGGGGTGGCTGTGTCTTTTTGATTTTAATTTCCCTAAACTATAGGACCATAAGTGGAAGTGCCCTAGGCTCTGTTGCTTTGTTTTTTAGATGTTTCAGGAAACACCATACACTTCTCCAGAGTGGCTGTTGGCAATTTACATCCCGCCCATCAGCATAACAAGGCTCCCAGTTCTCCATGGCCTGTCCTGCCTTTCTGGATTTTACACTTTTTTCAGATGGCCCTTTTGACCGGGGGGCAGTGAGACTTCATTGTAGTGCAGATTTCCTTTTCAAGCTTGCTTGGTTGGCCAAAAAGGGCGTATCCGTTTTTTCCTGAATATATTCAGGAAAAAACGCATACGCCCTTTTTGGCCAAGTGCATCATTGTGGACGTTCTGCCTCTTTTCCTTTGCTTTACATGCAATTCCAGTCTACCTCCTGAAATCGGTTTCCTGCAATTCTGCCCAGCGTTCAAGTCCTCTTGGCAGCCTTACTTCAATATATTTTTGGACGATAGCTGTCATTTATAACTCTGCAGGTTTGTGAATGACAGTGCCCCTGAGCTCCTTTCTTCAACTCGCTTTCTTGTGAGCTGGCCGCAACACCGCAGCATTGCTTCAGGCCCTAGTGTGGTTCCGGCATGACATGCTGAGCCTTTGGTTAATTCCTCTTCCTGGTGGGAAATGAGAGTTAAATTTGCCCGTCCAGACACCTCCAGCTAGTCTCTCATTGGTTCTCCCTATTCCTGTTCATTTTCCGCAGAAATTGCAAACTGGGCCAAACAAGAGGTTAAAGGCACTGACTCTCCAAGTGGGGAGAGTGTTAGTAAAGCGTCGGGAATGTTGCACCCGAGTCCCGGGGGATGAAAACTGACACAATTAAACACGTTTCCCGATCACACGGTGGATCATACTCTGGGTTCCACATGCATGTTTTAGCTGAAGGAAGAATCCCTTAAACCTGGAGAGTTGAGACCCATGGAATGGGTACCATGCAATATGACTTCAAAGGTTCTGCATTTGCGCACCAAACCTCACCAATCCTATCACTGCTGCGTTTATGCCGCTGTACACACTCTTGATTCTCTTTCTGAGACATATAAATCCATAGGTTTTAAGATTCTTACTAGTCAGGTATATTCTTAGGCGTTTAATATGGGGTGTAGAGTCCACTTCGTTGAGCAAGGAGTAGCTCTTGTCTATTACATATTTGGCTTATGGAACGGTATCTGTGCTAATTTCAATCTCTGGTTTTATGCAGCACCCCAACTCACCTTTCCCCTTAAGCAAGCATAAGTCGGTTTTCTACATTTGAGACCCTGTTCTGTTTTGTAATTCAGTTCCTGTGTAGCCAAGTTTACATTCCATGTGGTAGAGATATCTTATGATGTTTCTTTTTCTGTGTGACTTATTTCACTTAGAATCATCGTACCTGAATCCACTCATTATGCTGCTATGGGCCTGATGACATAGATTTCATTGCTGAGTGATATTGCATTGTACGTAAGTACCACAACTTCTTTATCCATTTTTCACTTTCTGTGATTTTGAACTTGTACTGTAAACGAGGTTCTTTTAAACAGAGCCTTCCCAAACTTTGGGGTGGCTGTGTCTTTTTGATTTTAATTTCCCTAAGCTATAGGACCATAAGTGGAAGTGCCCTAGGCTCTGTTGCTTTGTTTTTTAGATGTTTCAGGAAACACCATACACTTCTCCAGAGTGGCTGTTGGCAATTTACATCCCGCCCATGAGCATAACAAGGCTCCCAGTTCTCCATGGCCTGTCCTGCCTTTCTGGATTTTACACTTTTTTCAGATGGCCCTTTTGACCGGGGGGCAGTGAGACTTCATTGTAGTGCAGATTTCCTTTTCAAGCTTGCTTGGTTGGCCAAAAAGGGCGTATCCGTTTTTTCCTGAATATATTCAGGAAAAAACGCATACGCCCTTTTTGGCCAAGTGCATCATTGTGGACGTTCTGCCTCTTTTCCTATGCTTTACATGCAATTCCAGTCTACCTCCTGAAATCGGTTTCCTGCAATTCTGCCCAGCGTTCAAGTCCTCTTGGCAGCCTTACTTCAATATATTTTTGGACGATAGCTGTCATTTATAACTCTGCAGGTTTGTGAATGACAGTGCCCCTGAGCTCCTTTCTTCAACTCGCTTTCTTGTGAGCTGGCCGCAACACCGCAGCATTGCTTCAGGCCCTAGTGTGGTTCCGGCATGACATGCTGAGCCTTTGGTTAATTCCTCTTCCTGGTGGGAAATGAGAGTTAAATTTGCCCGTCCAGACACCTCCAGCTAGTCTCTCATTGGTTCTCCCTATTCCTGTTCATTTTCCGCAGAAATTGCAAACTGGGCCAAACAAGAGGTTAAAGGCACTGACTCTCCAAGTGGGGAGAGTGTTAGTAAAGCGTCTGGAATGTTGCACCCGAGTCCCGGGGGATGAAAACTGACACAATTAAACACGTTTCCCGATCACACGGTGGATCATACTCTGGGTTCCACATGCATGTTTTAGCTGAAGGAAGAATCCCTTAAACCTGGAGAGTTGAGACCCATGGAATGGGTACCATGCAATATGACTTCAAAGGTTCTGCATTTGCTCACCAAACCTCACCAATCCTATCACTGCTGCGTTTATGACACTGTACACACGCTTGATTCTCTTTCGGAGACATATAAATCCATAGGTTTTAAGATTCTTTCTAGTCAGGTATATTCTTACGCGTTTAATATGGGGTGTAGAGTCCACTTCGTTGAGCAAGGAGTAGCTCTTGTGTATTAAATATTTGGATTATGGAACGGTATCTGTTCTAATTTCAATCTCTGGTTTTATGCAGCACCCCAACTCACCTTTCGCCTTAAGCAAGCATAAGTTGGTTTTCTACATTTGAGACCCTGTTCTGTTTTGTAATTCAGTTCCTGTGTAGCCAAGTTTACATTCCTTGTAGTAGTGATATCTTATGATGTTTGTTTTTCTGTGTGACTTATTTCACTTAGAATCATCGTACCTGAATCCACTCATTATGCTGCTACGGGCCTGATGACATAGATTTCATTGCTGAGTGATATTGCATTGTACGTAAGTACCACAACTTCTTTATCCATTTTTCGCATTCTGTGATATTGAACTTGGACCATAAATGAGGTTCTTGTAAACAGAGCTGTCCCTAACTTTGGGGTGGCTGAGTCTTTTTGATTTTAATTTCCCTAAGCTATAGGACCATAAGTGGAAGTGCCCTAGGCTCTGTTGCTTTGTTTTTTAGATGTTTCAGGAAACACCATACACTTCTCCAGAGTGGCTGTTGGCAATTTACATCCCGCCCATCAGCATAACAAGGCTCCCAGTTCTCCATGGCCTGTCCTGCCTTTCTGGATTTTACACTTTTTTCAGATGGCCCTTTTGACCGGGGAGCAGTGAGACTTCATTGTAGTGCAGATTTCCTTTGCAAGCTTGCTTGGTTGGCCAAAAAGTGCGTATGCGTTTTTTCCGGAATATATTCAGGAAAAAACGCATACGCCCTTTTTGGCCAAGTGCATCATTGTGGACGTTCTGCCTCTTTTCCTATGCTTTACATGCAATTCCAGTCTACCTCCTGAAATCGGTTTCCTGCAATTCTGCCCCGCTTTCAAGTCCTCTTGGCAGCCTTACTTCAATATAATTTTGGACGATAACTGTCATTTATAACTCTGCAGGTATGTGAATGACAGTGTCCCTGAGCTCCTTTCTTCAACTCGCTTTCTTGTGAGCTGGCCGCAACACCGCAAGATTGCTTCAGGCCCCAGTGTGGTTCCGGCATGGCACGCTGAACCTTTGTTTAATTCCTCTTCCTGGTGGGAAATGAGAGTTAAATTTGCCCGTCCAGACACCTCCAGCTAGTCTCTCATTGGTTCTCCCTATTCCTGTTCATTTTCCGCAGAAATTGCAAACTGGGCCAAAGAGGAGGTTAAAGGCACTGACTCTCCAAGTGGGGAGAGTGTTAGTAAAGCGTCTGGAATGTTGCACCCGAGTACCGGGGGACGAAATCTGAGTCACATTTGAACACGTTTCCCAATCACACGGTGGATCATACTCTGGGTTCCACATGCATGTTTTAGCTGAAGGAAGAATCCCTTAAACCTGGAGAGTTGAGACCCCTGGAATGGGTACCATGCAATATGACTTCAAAGGGTCTGCATTTGCTCACCGAAACTCACCAATCCTATCACTGCTGCGTTTATGCCGCTGTACACACGCTTGATTCTCTTTCGGAGACATATAAATCCATAGGTTTTAAGATTCTTGCTAGTCAGGTATATTCTTAGGCGATTAATATGGGGTGTTGAGTCCACTTCGTTGAGCAAGGAGTAGCTCTTGTCTATTACAAATTTGGCTTATGGAACGGTATCTGTGCTAATTTCAATCTCTGGTTTTATGCAGCACCCCAACTCACCTTTCCCCTTAAGCAAGCATAAGTTGGTTTTCTACATTTGAGATGCTGTTCTGTTTTGTAATTCAGTTCCTGTGTAGCCAAGTTTCATTCCGTGTAGTAGTGATATCATATGATGTTTCTTTTTCTCTGTGACTTATTTCACTTAGAATCATCGTACCTGAATGCACTCATTATGCTGCTACGGGCCTGATGACATAGATTTCATTGCTGAGTGATATTGCATTGTACGTAAGTGCCACAACTTCTTTATCCATTTTTCGCTTTCTGTGATATTGAACTTGTACTGTAAACGAGGTTCTTGTAAACAGAGCCGTCCCAAACTTTGGGGTGGCTGTGTCTTTTTGATTTTAATTTCCCTAAGCTATAGGACCATAAGTGGAAGTGCCCTAGGCTCTGTTGCTTTGTTTTTTAGATGTTTCAGGAAACACCATACACTTCTCCAGAGTGGCTGTTGGCAATTTACATCCCGCCCATCAGCTTAACAAGGCCCCCAGTTCTCCATGGCCTGTCCTGCCTTTCTGGATTTTACACTTTTTTCAGGTGGCCCTTTTGACTGGGGGACTGTGAGACTTCATTGTAGTGCAGATTTCCTTAGCAAGCTTGCTTGGTTGGCCAAAAAGGGCGTATGCGTTTTTTCCTGAATATATTCAGGATAAAATGCATACGCCCTTTTTGGCCAAGTGCATCATTGTGGACGTTCTGCCTCTTTTCCTATGCTTTACATGCAATTCCAGCCTACCTCCTGAAATCGGTTTCTTGAAATTCTGCCCCGCTTTCAAGTCCACTTGGCAGCCTTACTTCAATATATTTTTGGACGATAGCTGTCATTTATAACTCTGCAGGTTTGTGGATTACAGCGCCCCTGAGCTCCTTTATTCAACTCGCTTTTTTGTGAGCTGGCCGCAACACCGCAGGATTGCTTCAGGCGCTAGTGTGGTTCCGGCATGACACGCTGAGCCTTTGGTTAATTCCTCTTCCTGATCGGAAATGAGAGTTAAATTTGCCCGTCCAGACACCTCCAGCTAGTCTCTCATTGGTTCCCTCTATTCCTGTTCATTTTCGACAGAAATTGCAAACTGGCCCAAACAGGAGGTTAAAGGCACTGACTCTCCAAGTGGGGACAGTGTTAGTAAAGTGTCTGGAATGTTGCACCCGAGTACCGGGGGATGAAAACTGAGTCACATTTAAACACGTTTCCCGATCACACGGTGGATCATACTCTGGGTTCCACATGTATGTTTTAGCTGAAGGAAGAATCCCTTAAACCTGGAGAGTTGAGACCCCTGCAATGGTTACCATGCAATATGACTTCAAAGGGTCTGCATTTGCTCACCGAACCTCACCAATCCTATCACTGCTGCATTTATGCTGCTGTACACACGCTTGATTCTCTTTCGGAGACATATAAATCCATAGGTTTTAAGATTCTTACTAGTCAGGTATATTCTTAGGCGTTTAATATGGGGTGTTGAGTCCACTTCGTTGAGCAAGGAGTAGCTCTTGTCTATTACATATTTGGCTTATGGAACGGTATCTGTGCTAATTTCAATCTCTGGTTTTATGCAGCACCCCAACTCACCTTTCCCCTTAAGCAAGCATACGTTGGTTTTCTACATTTGAGACCCTGTTCTGTTTTGTAATTCAGTTCCTGTGTAGCCAAGTTTACATTCCGTGTACTAGTGATATCTTATGATGTTTCTTTTTCTGTGCGACTTATTTCACTTAGAATCATCGTACCTGAATCCACTCATTATGCTGCTACGGTCCTGATGACATAGATTTCATTGCTGAGTGATATTGCATTGTACGTAAGTACCACAACTTCTTTATCCATTTTTCACTTTCTGTGATATTGAACTTGTACTGTAAACGAGGTTCTTGTAAACAGAGCCGTCCCAAACTTTGGGGTGGCTGTGTCTTTTTGATTTTAATTTCCCTAAGCTATAGGACCATAAGTGGAAGTGCCCTAGGCTCTGTTGCTTTGTTTTGTAGATGTTTCAGGAAACACCATACACTTCTCCAGAGTGGCTGTTGGCTATTTACATCCCGCCCATGAGCATAACAAGGCTCCCACGTCTCCATGGCCTGTCCTGCCTTTCTGGATTTTACACTTTTTTCAGATGGCCCTTTTAACCGGGAGGCAGTGAGACTTCATTGTAGTACAGATTTCCTTTGCAAGCTTGCTTGGTTGGCCAAAAAGGGCGTATGCGTTTTTTCCTGAATATATTCAGGAAAAAACGCATACGCCCTTTTTGGCCAAGTGCATCATTGTGGACGTTCTGCCTCTTTTCCTATGCTTTACATGCAATTCCAGTCTACCTCCTGAAATCGGTTTCCTGCAATTCTGCCCCGCTTTCAAGTCCACTTGGCAGCCTACTTCAATATATTTTTGGACGATAGCTGTCATTTATACCTCTGCAGGTTTGTGAATTACAGTACCCCTGAGCTCCTTTCTTCAACTCGCTTTCTTGTGAGCTGGCCGCAACACCGCAGGTTTGCTTCAGGCCCCAGTGTGGTTCTGGCACGGCACGCTGAGCCTTTGGTTAATTCCTCTTCCTGGTGGGAAATGAGAGTTAAATTTGCCCGTCCAGACACCTCCAGCTAGTCTCTCATTGGTTCTCCCTTTTCCTGTTCATTTTCCGCAGAAATTGCAAACTGGGCCAAACAGGAGGTTAGAGGCACTGACTCTCCAAGTGGGGAGAGTGTTAGTAAAGCGTCTGGAATGTTGCACCCGAGTACCGGGGGACGAAAGCTGAGTCACATTTGAACACATTTCCCGATCACACGGTGGATCATACTCTGGGTTCCACATGCATGTTTTAGCTGAAGGAAGAATCCCTTAAATCTGGAGATTTGAGACCCATGGAATGGGTACCATGCAATATGATTTCAAAGGGTCTGCATTTGCTCACCGATCCTCACCAATCCTATCACTGCTGCGTTTATGCCGCTGTACACACGTTTGATTCTCTTTCGGAGACATATATATCCATAGGTTTTAAGATTCTTGCTAGTCAGGTATATTCTTAGGCGTTTAATATGGGGTGTTGAGTCCACTTCGTTGAGCAAGGAGTAGCTCTTGTCTATTACAAATTTGGCTTATAGAACGGTATCTGTGCTAATTTCAATCTCTGGTTTTATGCAGCACCCCAACTCAGCTTTCCCCTTAAGCAAGCATAAGTTGGTTTTATACATTTGAGATGCTGTTCTGTTTTGTAATTCAGTAGCTGTGTAGCCAACTTTACATTCCGTGTAGTAGTGATATCTTATGATGTTTCTTTTCTGTGTGATTTATTTCACTTAGAATCATCGTACCTGAATGCACTCATTATGCTGCTACGGGCCTGATGACATAGATTTCATTGCTGAGTGATATTGCATTGTACGTAAGTACCACAACTTCTTTATCCATTTTTCGCTTTCTGTGATATTGAACTTGTACTGTAAACGAGGTTCTTGTAAACAGAGCCGTCCCAAACTTTGGGGTGGCTGTGTCTTTTTGATTTTAATTTCCCTAAGCTATAGGACCATAAGTGGAAGTGCCCTAGGCTCTGTTGCTTTGTTTTTTAGATGTTTCAGGAAACACCATACACTTCTCCAGAGTGGCTGTTGGCAATTTACATCCCGCCCATCAGCTTAACAAGGCCCGCAGTTCTCCATGGCCTGTCCTGCCTTTCTGGATTTTACACTTTTTTCAGGTGGCCCTTTTGACCGGGGGACTGTGAGACTTCATTGTAGTGCAGATTTCCTTAGCAAGCTTGCTTGGTTGGCAAAAAAGGGCGTATGCGTTTTTTCCTGAATATATTCAGGATAAAACGCATACGCCCTTTTTGGCCAAGTGCATCATTGTGGACGTTCTGCCTCTTTTCCTATGCTTTACATGCAATTACAGCCTACCTCCTGAAATCGGTTTCTTGAAATTCTGCCCCGCTTTCAAGTCCACTTGGCAGCCTTACTTCAATATATTTTTGGACGATAGCTGTCATTTATAACTCTGCAGGTTTGTGAATTACAGTGCCCCTGAGCTCCTTTCTTCAACTCGCTTTCTTGTGAGCTGGCCGCAACACCGCAGGATTGCTTCAGGCCCTAGTGTGGTTCCGGCACGGCACGCTGAGCCTTTGGTTAATTCCTCTTCGTGGTGGGAAATGAGAGTTAAATTTGCCCTTCCAGACACCTCCAGCTAGTCTCTCATTGGTTCTCCCTATTCCTGTTCATTTTCCGCAGAAATTGCAAACTGGGCCAAACTGGAAGTTAAAGGCACTGACTCTCCAAGTGGGGAGAGTGTTAGTAAAGCGTCTGGAATGTTGCACCCGAGTACCGAGGGACGAAAACTGAGTCACATTTGAACACGTTTCCCGATCACACGGTGGATCATACTCTGGGTTCCACATGCATGTTTTAGCTGAAGGAAGAATCCCTTAAACCTGGAGAGTTGAGACCCCTGGAATGGGTACCATGCAATATGACTTCAAAGGGTCTGCATTTGCTCACCGGTCCTCACCAATCCTATCACTGCTGCATTTATGTCGCTGTACACACGCTTGATTCTCTTTCGGAGACATATAAATCCATAGGTTTTAAGATTCTTTCTAGTCAGGTATATTCTTAGGCGTTTAATATGGGGTGTTGAGTCCACTTCGTTGAGCAAGGAGTAGCTCTTTTCTATTACATATTTGGCTTATGGAACGGTATCTGTGCTAATTTCAATCTCTGGTTTTATGCAGCACCCCAACTCACCTTTCCCCTTAAGCAAGCATACGTTGGTTTTCTACATTTGAGACCCTGTTCAGTTTTGTAATTCAGTTCCTGTGTAGCCAAGTTTACATTCCGTGTACTAGTGATATCTTATGATGTTTCTTTTTCTGTGCGACTTATTTCACTTAGAATCATCGTACCTGAATCCACTCATTATGCTGCTACGGGCCTGATGACATAGATTTCATTGCTGAGTGATATTGCATTGTACGTAATTACCACAACTTCTTTATCCATTTTTCACTTTCTGTGATACTGAACTTGTACCGTAAACGAGGTTCTTGTAAACAGAGCCGTCCCAAACTTTGGGGTGGCTGTGTCTTTTTGATTTTAATTTCCCTAAGCTATAGGACCATAAGTGGAAGTGCCCTAGGCTCTGTTGCTTTGCTTTTTAGATGTTTCAGGAAACACCATACACTTCTCCAGAGTGGCTGTTCGCAATTTACATCCCGCACATCAGCATAACAAGGTTCCCAATTCTCCATGGCCTGTCCTGCGTTTCTGGATTTTACACTTTTTTCAGATGGCCCTTTTGACCGGGGGGCAGTGAGACTTCATTGTAGTGCAGATTTCCTTTGCAAGCTTGCTTGGTTGGCCAAAAAGGGCGTATGCGTTTATTCCTGAATATATTCAGGAAAAAACGCATACGCCCTTTTTGGCCAAGTGCATCATTGTGGACGTTCTGCCTCTTTTCCTATGCTTTACATGCAATTCCAGTCTACCTCCTGAAATCGGTTTCCTGCAATTCTGCCCCGCTTTCAAGTCCTCTTGGCAGCCTTACTTCAATATATTTTTGGACGATAGCTGTCATTTATAACTCTGCAGGTATGTGAATTACAGTGCCCCTGAGCTCCTTTCTTCAACTCGCTTTCTTGTGAGCTGGCCGCAACACCGCAGCATTGCTTCAGGCCCTAGTGTGGTTCCGGCATGGCACACTGAGCCTTTGGTTAATTCCTCTTCCTGGTGGGAAATGAGAGTTAAATTTGCCCGTCCAGACACCTCCAGCTAATCTCTCATTGGTTCTCCCTATTCCTGTTCATTTTCCGCAGAAATTGCAAACTGGGCCAAACAGGAGGTTAAAGGCACTGACTCTCCAAGTGGGGAGAGTGTTAGTAAAGCGTCTGGAATGTTGCACCCGAGTACCAGGGGACGAAAACTGAGACACATTTGAACACGTTTCCCGATCACACGGTGGATCATACTCTGAGTTCCACATGCATGTTTTAGCTGAAGGAAGAATCCCTTAAACCTGGAGAGTTGAGACCCATGGAATGGGTACCATGCAATATGACTTCAAAGGGTCTGCATTTGTCCACCGAACCTCACCAATCCTATCACTGCTGCGTTTATGCCGCTGTACACACGCTTGATTCTCTTTCAGAGACATATAAATCCATAGGTTTTAAGATTCTTCCTAGTCAGGTATATATTCTCAGGCGTTTATTATGGGGTGTGGAGTCCACTTCGTTGAGCAAGGAGTAGCTCTTGTCTATTACATATTTGGCTTATGGAACGGTATCTGTGCTAATTTCAATCTCTGGTTTTATGCAGCACCCCAACTCACCTTTCGCCTTAAGCAAGCATAAGTTGGTTTTCTACATTTGAGACCCTGTTCTGTTTTGTAATTCAGTTCCTGTGTAGCCAAGTTTACATTCCGTGTAGTAGTGATATCTTATGATGTTTCTTTTTCTGTGTGACTTATTTCACTTAGAATCATCGTACCTGAATCCACTCATTATGCTGCTATGGGCCTGATGACATAGATTTCATTGCTGCGTGATATTGCATTGTACGTAATTACCACAACTTCTTTATCCATTTTTCACTTTCTGTGATACTGAACTTGTACCGTAAACGAGGTTCTTGTAAACAGAGCCGTCCCAAACTTTGGGGTGGCTGTGTCTTTTTGATTTTAATTTCCCTAAGCTATAGGACCATAAGTGGAAGTGCCCTAGGCTCTGTTGCTTTGCTTTTTAGATGTTTCAGGAAACACCATACACTTCTCCAGAGTGGCTGTTTGCAATTTACATCCTGCACATCAGCATAACAAGGTTCCCAATTCTCCATGGCCTGTCCTGCCTTTCTGGATTTTACACTTTTTTCAGATGGCCCTTTTGACCGGGGGCAGTGAGACTTCATTGTAGTGCAGATATCCTTTGCAAGCTTGCTTGGTTGGCCAAAAAGGGCGTATGCGTTTTTTCCTGAATATATTCAGGAAAAAACGCATACGCCCTTTTTGGCCAAGTGCATCATTGTGGACGTTCTTCCTCTTTTCCTATGCTTTACATGCTATTCCAGTCTACCTCCTGAAATCGGTTTCCTGCAATTCTGCCCCGCTTTCAAGTCCTCTTGGCAGCCTTACTTCAATATATTTTTGGACGATAGCTGTCATTTATAACTCTGCAGGTATGTGAATGACAGTGCCCCTGAGCTCCTTTCTTCAACTCGTTTTCTTGTGAGCTGGCCGCAACACCGCAGCATTGCTTCAGGCCCTAGTGTGGTTCTGGCATGGCACGCTGAGCCTTTGGTTAATTCCTCTTCCTGGTGGGAAATGAGAGTTAAATTTGCCCGTCCAGACACCTCCAGCTAGTCTCTCATTGGTTCTCCCTATTCCTGTTCATTTTCCGCAGAAATTGCAAACTGGGCCAAACAAGAGGTTAAAGGCACTGACTCTCCAAGTGGGGAGAGTGTTAGTAAAGCGTCTGGAATGTTGCACCCGAGTACCAGGGGATGAAAACTGAAACAATTAAACACGTTTCCCGATCACACGGTGGATCATACTCTGGGTTCCACATGCATGTTTTAGCTGAAGGAAGAATCCCTTAAACCTGGAGAGTTGAGACCCATGGAATGGGTACCATGCAATATGACTTCAAAGGTTCTGCATTTGCTCACCGAACCTCACCAATCCTATCACTGCTGCATTTATGACACTGTACACACGCTTGATTCTCTTTCGGAGACATATAAATCCATAGGTTTTAAGATTCTTACTAGTCAGATATATTCTTACGCGTTTAATATGGGGTGTAGAGTCCAATTCGTTGAGCAAGGAGTAGCTCTTGTCTATTACATATTTGGCTTATGGAACGGTATCTGTGCTAATTTCAATCTCTGGTTTTATGCAGCACCCCAACTCACCTTTCGCCTTAAGCAAGCATAAGTTGGTTTTCTACATTTGAGACCCTGTTCTGTTTTGTAATTCAGTTCCTGTGTAGCCAAGTTTACATTCCTTGTAGTAGTGATATCTTATGATGTTTGTTTTTCTGTGTGACTTATTTCACTTAGAATTATCGTACCTGAATCCACTCATTATGCTGCTACGGGCCTGATGACATAGATTTCATTGCTGAGAGATATTGCATTGTACGTAAGTACCACAACTTCTTTATCCATTTTTCGCTTTCTGTGATATTGAACTTGGACCATAAATGAGGTTCTTGTAAACAGAGCTGTCCCTAACTTTGGGGTGGCTGAGTCTTTTTGATTTTAATTTCCCTAAGCTATAGGACCATAAGTGGAAGTGCCCTAGGCTCTGTTGCTTTGTTTTTTAGATGTTTCAGGAAACACCATACACTTCTCCAGATTGGCTGTTGGCAATTTACATCCCGCCCATCAGCATAACAAGGCTCCCAGTTCTCCATGGCCTGTCCTGCCTTTATGGATTTTACACTTTTTTCAGATGGCCCTTTTGACCGGGGAGCAGTGAGACTTCATTGTAGTGCAGATTTCCTTTGCAAGCTTGCTTGGTTGGCCAAAAAGTGCGTATGCGTTTTTTCCGGAATATATTCAGAAAAAACGCATACGCCCTTTTTGGCCAAGTGCATCATTGTGGACGTTCTGCCTCTTTTCCTATGCTTTACATGCAATTCCAGTCTACCTCCTGAAATCGGTTTCCTGCAATTCTGCCCCGCTTTCAATTCCTCTTGGCAGCCTTACTTCAATATATTTTTGGACGATAGCTATCATTTATAACTCTGCAGGTATGTGAATGACAGTGTCCCTGAGCTCCTTTCTTCAACTCGCTTTCTTGTGAGCTGGCCGCAACACCGCAGGATTGCTTCAGGCCCTAGTGTGGTTCCGGCATGGCACGCTGAACCTTTGTTTAATTCCTCTTCCTGGTGGGAAATGAGAGTTAAATTTGCCCGTCCAGACACCTCCAGCTAGTCTCTCATTGGTTCTCCCTATTCCTGTTCATTTTCCGCAGAAATTGCAAACTGGGCCAAACAGGAGGTTAAAGGCACTGACTCTCCAAGTGGGGAGAGTGTTAGTAAAGCGTCTGGAATGTTGCACCCGAGTACCAGGGGACGAAAACTGAGACACATTTGAACACGTTTCCCGATCACACGGTGGATCATACTCTGGGTTCCACATGCATGTTTTAGCTGAAGGAAGAATCCCTTAAACCTGGAGAGTTGAGACCCCTGCAATGGGTACCATGCAATATGACTTCAAAGGGTCTGCATTTGCTCACCGAACCTCACCAATCCTATCACTGCTGCATTTATGCCACTGTACACACGCTTGATTCTCTTTCTGAGACATATAAATCCATAGGTTTTAAGATTCTTACTAGTCAGGTATATTCTTAGGCGTTTAATATGGGGTGTAGAGTCCACTTCGTTGAGCAAGGAGTAGCTCTTGTCTATTACATATTTGGCTTATGGAACGGTATCTGTGCTAATTTCAATCTCTGGTTTTATGCAGCACCCCAACTCACCTTTCCCCTTAAGCAAGCATAAGTCGGTTTTCTACATTTGAGACCCTGTTCTGTTTTGTAATTCAGTTCCTGTGTAGCCAAGTTTACATTCCATGTGGTAGAGATATCTTATGATGTTTCTTTTTCTGTGTGACTTATTTCACTTAGAATCATCGTACCTGAATCCACTCATTATGCTGCTATGGGCCTGATGACATAGATTTCATTGCTGAGTGATATTGCATTGTACGTATGTACCACAAATTCTTTATCCATTTTTCACTTTCTGTGATTTTGAACTTGTACTGTAAACGAGGTTCTTTTAAACAGAGCCTTCCCAAACTTTGGGGTGGCTGTGTCTTTTTGATTTTAATTTCCCTAAGCTATAGGACCATAAGTGGAAGTGCCCTAGGCTCTGTTGCTTTGTTTTTTAGATGTTTCAGGAAACACCATACACTTCTCCAGAGTGGCTGTTGGCAATTTACATCCCGCCCATGAGCATAACAAGGCTCCCAGTTCTCCATGGCCTGTCCTGCCTTTCTGGATTTTACACTTTTTTCAGATGGCCCTTTTGACCGGGGGGCAGTGAGACTTCATTGTAGTGCAGATTTCCTTTTCAAGCTTGCTTGGTTGGCCAAAAAGGGCGTATCCGTTTTTTCCTGAATATATTCAGGAAAAAACGCATACGCCCTTTTTGGCCAAGTGCATCATTGTGGACGTTCTGCCTCTTTTCCTTTGCTTTACATGCAATTCCAGTCTACCTCCTGAAATCGGTTTCCTGCAATTCTGCCCAGCGTTCAAGTCCTCTTGGCAGCCTTACTTCAATATATTTTTGGACGATAGCTGTCATTTATAACTCTGCAGGTTTGTGAATGACAGTGCCCCTGAGCTCCTTTCTTCAACTCGCTTTCTTGTGAGCTGGCCGCAACACCGCAGCATTGCTTCAGGCCCTAGTGTGGTTCCGGCATGACATGCTGAGCCTTTGGTTAATTCCTCTTCCTGGTGGGAAATGAGAGTTAAATTTGCCCGTCCAGACACCTCCAGCTAGTCTCTCATTGGTTCTCCCTATTCCTGTTCATTTTCCGCAGAAATTGCAAACTGGGCCAAACAAGAGGTTAAAGGCACTGACTCTCCAAGTGGGGAGAGTGTTAGTAAAGCGTCTGGAATGTTGCACCCGAGTCCCGGGGGATGAAAACTGACACAATTAAACACGTTTCCCGATCACACGGTGGATCATACTCTGGGTTCCACATGCATGTTTTAGCTGAAGGAAGAATCCCTTAAACCTGGAGAGTTGAGACCCATGGAATGGGTACCATGCAATATGACTTCAAAGGTTCTGCATTTGCTCACCAAACCTCACCAATCCTATCACTGCTGCGTTTATGACACTGTACACACGCTTGATTCTCTTTCGGAGACATATAAATCCATAGGTTTTAAGATTCTTTCTAGTCAGGTATATTCTTACGCGTTTAATATGGGGTGTAGAGTCCACTTCGTTGAGCAAGGAGTAGCTCTTGTGTATTAAATATTTGGATTATGGAACGGTATCTGTTCTAATTTCAATCTCTGGTTTTATGCAGCACCCCAACTCACCTTTCGCCTTAAGCAAGCATAAGTTGGTTTTCTACATTTGAGACCCTGTTCTGTTTTGTAATTCAGTTCCTGTGTAGCCAAGTTTACATTCCTTGTAGTAGTGATATCTTATGATGTTTGTTTTTCTGTGTGACTTATTTCACTTAGAATCATCGTACCTGAATCCACTCATTATGCTGCTACGGGCCTGATGACATAGATTTCATTGCTGAGTGATATTGCATTGTACGTAAGTACCACAACTTCTTTATCCATTTTTCGCATTCTGTGATATTGAACTTGGACCATATATGAGGTTCTTGTAAACAGAGCTGTCCCTAACTTTGGGGTGGCTGAGTCTTTTTGATTTTAATTTCCCTAAGCTATAGGACCATAAGTGGAAGTGCCCTAGGCTCTGTTGCTTTGTTTTTTAGATGTTTCAGGAAACACCATACACTTCTCCAGAGTGGCTGTTGGCAATTTACATCCCGCCCATCAGCATAACAAGGCTCCCAGTTCTCCATGGCCTGTCCTGCCTTTCTGGATTTTACACTTTTTTCAGATGGCCCTTTTGACCGGGGAGCAGTGAGACTTCATTGTAGTGCAGATTTCCTTTGCAAGCTTGCTTGGTTGGCCAAAAAGTGCGTATGCGTTTTTTCCGGAATATATTCAGGAAAAAACGCATACGCCCTTTTTGGCCAAGTGCATCATTGTGGACGTTCTGCCTCTTTTCCTATGCTTTACATGCAATTCCAGTCTACCTCCTGAAATCGGTTTCCTGCAATTCTGCCCCGCTTTCAAGTCCTCTTGGCAGCCTTACTTCAATATATTTTTGGACGATAGCTATCATTTATAACTCTGCAGGTATGTGAATGACAGTGTCCCTGAGCTCCTTTCTTCAACTCGCTTTCTTGTGAGCTGGCCGCAACACCGCAGGATTGCTTCAGGCCCCAGTGTGGTTCCGGCATGGCACGCTGAACCTTTGTTTAATTCCTCTTCCTGGTGGGAAATGAGAGTTAAATTTGCCCGTCCAGACACCTCCAGCTAGTCTCTCATTGGTTCTCCCTATTCCTGTTCATTTTCCGCAGAAATTGCAAACTGGGCCAAAGAGGAGGTTAAAGGCACTGACTCTCCAAGTGGGGAGAGTGTTAGTAAAGCGTCTGGAATGTTGCACCCGAGTACCAGGGGACGAAAACTGAGACACATTTGAACACGTTTCCCGATCACATGGTGGATCATACTCTGGGTTCCACATGCATGTTTTAGCTGAAGGAAGAATCCCTTAAACCTGGAGAGTTGAGACCCCTGCAATGGGTACCATGCAATATGACTTCAAAGGGTCTGCATTTGCTCACCGAACCTCACCAATCCTATCACTGCTGCATTTATGCCACTGTACACACGCTTGATTCTCTTTCTGAGACATATAAATCCATAGGTTTTAAGATTCTTACTAGTCAGGTATATTCTTAGGCGTTTAATATGGGGTGTAGAGTCCACTTCGTTGAGCAAGGAGTAGCTCTTGTCTATTACATATTTGGCTTATGGAACGGTATCTGTGCTAATTTCAATCTCTGGTTTTATGCAGCACCCCAACTCACCTTTCCCCTTAAGCAAGCATAAGTCGGTTTTCTACATTTGAGACCCTGTTCTGTTTTGTAATTCAGTTCCTGTGTAGCCAAGTTTACATTCCATGTGGTAGAGATATCTTATGATGTTTCTTTTTCTGTGTGACTTATTTCACTTAGAATCATCGTACCTGAATCCACTCATTATGCTGCTATGGGCCTGATGACATAGATTTCATTGCTGAGTGATATTGCATTGTACGTAAGTACCACAACTTCTTTATCCATTTTTCACTTTCTGTGATTTTGAACTTGTACTGTAAACGAGGTTCTTTTAAACAGAGCCTTCCCAAACTTTGGGGTGGCTGTGTCTTTTTGATTTTAATTTCCCTAAGCTATAGGACCATAAGTGGAAGTGCCCTAGGCTCTGTTGCTTTGTTTTTTAGATGTTTCAGGAAACACCATACACTTCTCCAGAGTGGCTGTTGGCAATTTACATCCCGCCCATGAGCATAACAAGGCTCCCAGTTCTCCATGGCCTGTCCTGCCTTTCTGGATTTTACACTTTTTTCAGATGGCCCTTTTGACCGGGGGGCAGTGAGACTTCATTGTAGTGCAGATTTCCTTTTCAAGCTTGCTTGGTTGGCCAAAAAGGGCGTATGCGTTTTTTCCTGAATATATTCAGGAAAAAACGCATACGCCCTTTTTGGCCAAGTGCATCATTGTGGACGTTCTGCCTCTTTTCCTTTGCTTTACATGCAATTCCAGTCTACCTCCTGAAATCGGTTTCCTGCAATTCTGCCCAGCGTTCAAGTCCTCTTGGCAGCCTTACTTCAATATATTTTTGGACGATAGCTGTCATTTATAACTCTGCAGGTTTGTGAATGACAGTGCCCCTGAGCTCCTTTCTTCAACTCGCTTTCTTGTGAGCTGGCCGCAACACCGCAGCATTGCTTCAGGCCCTAGTGTGGTTCCGGAATGACATGCTGAGCCTTTGGTTAATTCCTCTTCCTGGTGGGAAATGAGAGTTAAATTTGCCCGTCCAGACACCTCCAGCTAGTCTCTCATTGGTTCTCCCTATTCCTGTTCATTTTCCGCAGAAATTGCAAACTGGGCCAAAGAAGAGGTTAAAGGCACTGACTCTCCAAGTGGGGAGAGTGTTAGTAAAGCGTCTGGAATGTTGCACCCGAGTACCAGGGGATGAAAACTGAAACAATTAAACACGTTTCCCGATCACACGGTGGATCATACTCTGGGTTCCACATGCATGTTTTAGCTGAAGGAAGAATCCCTTAAACCTGGAGAGTTGAGACCCATGGAATGGGTACCATGCAATATGACTTCAAAGGTTCTGCATTTGCTCACCGAACCTCACCAATCCTATCACTGCTGCATTTATGACACTGTACACACGCTTGATTCTCTTTCGGAGACATATAAATCCATAGGTTTTAAGATTCTTTCTAGTCAGATATATTCTTACGCGTTTAATATGGGGTGTAGAGTCCACTTCGTTGAGCAAGGAGTAGCTCTTGTCTATTAAATATTTGGCTTATGGAACGGTATCTGTGCTAATTTCAATCTCTGGTTTTATGCAGCACCCCAACTCACCTTTCGCCTTAAGCAAGCACAAGTTGGTTTTCTACATTTGAGACCCTGTTCTGTTTTGTGATTCAGTTCCTGTGTAGCCAAGTTTACATTCCTTGTAGTAGTGATATCTTATGATTTTTGTTTTTCTGTGTGACTTATTTCACTTAGAATCATCGTACCTGAATCCACTCATTATGCTGCTACGGGCCTGATGACATAGATTTCATTGCTGAGTGATATTGCATTGTACGTAAGTACCACAACTTCTTTATCCATTTTTCGCTTTCTGTGATATTGAACTTGGACCATAAATGAGGTTCTTGTAAACAGAGCTGTCCCTAACTTTGGGGTGGCTGAGTCTTTTTGATTTTAATTTCCCTAAGCTATAGGACCATAAGTGGAAGTGCCCTAGGCTCTGTTGCTTTGTTTTTTAGATGTTTCAGGAAACACCATACACTTCTCCAGAGTGGCTGTTGGCAATTTACATCCCGCCCATCAGCATAACAAGGCTCCCAGTTCTCCATGGCCTGTCCTGCCTTTCTGGATTTTACACTTTTTTCAGATGGCCCTTTTGACCGGGGAGCAGTGAGACTTCATTGTAGTGCAGATTTCCTTTGCAAGCTTGCTTGGTTGGCCAAAAAGTGCGTATGCGTTTTTTCCGGAATATATTCAGGAAAAAACGCATACGCCCTTTTTGGCCAAGTGCATCATTGTGGACGTTCTGCCTCTTTTCCTATGCTTTACATGCAATTCCAGTCTACCTCCTGAAATCGGTTTCCTGCAATTCTGCCCCGCTTTCAAGTCCTCTTGGCAGCCTTACTTCAATATATTTTTGGACGATAGCTATCATTTATAACTCTGCAGGTATGTGAATGACAGTGTCCCTGAGCTCCTTTCTTCAACTCGCTTTCTTGTGAGCTGGCCGCAACACCGCAGGATTGCTTCAGGCCCTAGTGTGGTTCCGGCATGGCACGCTGAGCCTTTGTTTAATTCCTCTTCCTGGTGGGAAATGAGAGTTAAATTTGCCCGTCCAGACACCTCCAGCTAGTCTCTCATTGGTTCTCCCTATTCCTGTTCATTTTCCGCAGAAATTGCAAACTGGGCCAAACAGGAGGTTAAAGGCACTGACTCTCCAAGTGGGGAGAGTGTTAGTAAAGCGTCTGGAATGTTGCACCCGAGTACCAGGGGACGAAAACTGAGACACATTTGAACACGTTTCCCGATCACATGGTGGATCATACTCTGGGTTCTACATGCATGTTTTAGCTGAAGGAAGAATCCCTTAAACCTGGAGTGTTGAGACCCCTGCAATGGGTACCATGCAATATGACTTCAAAGGGTCTGCATTTGCTCACCGAACCTCACCAATCCTATCACTGCTGCATTTATGCCACTGTACACACGCTTGATTCTCTTTCTGAGACATATAAATCCATAGGTTTTAAGATTCTTACTAGTCAGGTATATTCTTAGGCGTTTAATATGGGGTGTAGAGTCCACTTCGTTGAGCAAGGAGTAGCTCTTGTCTATTACATATTTGGCTTATGGAACGGTATCTGTGCTAATTTCAATCTCTGGTTTTATGCAGCACCCCAACTCACCTTTCCCCTTAAGCAAGCATAAGTCGGTTTTCTACATTTGAGACCCTGTTCTGTTTTGTAATTCAGTTCCTGTGTAGCCAAGTTTACATTCCATGTGGTAGAGATATCTTATGATGTTTCTTTTTCTGTGTGACTTATTTCACTTAGAATCATCGTACCTGAATCCACTCATTATGCTGCTATGGGCCTGATGACATAGATTTCATTGCTGAGTGATATTGCATTGTACGTAAGTACCACAACTTCTTTATCCATTTTTCACTTTCTGTGATTTTGAACTTGTACTGTAAACGAGGTTCTTTTAAACAGAGCCTTCCCAAACTTTGGGGTGGCTGTGTCTTTTTGATTTTAATTTCCCTAAGCTATAGGACCATAAGTGGAAGTGCCCTAGGCTCTGTTGCTTTGTTTTTTAGATGTTTCAGGAAACACCATACACTTCTCCAGAGTGGCTGTTGGCAATTTACATCCCGCCCATGAGCATAACAAGGCTCCCAGTTCTCCATGGCCTGTCCTGCCTTTCTGGATTTTACACTTTTTTCAGATGGCCCTTTTGACCGGGGGGCAGTGAGACTTCATTGTAGTGCAGATTTCCTTTTCAAGCTTGCTTGGTTGGCCAAAAAGGGCGTATCCGTTTTTTCCTGAATATATTCAGGAAAAAACGCATACGCCCTTTTTGGCCAAGTGCATCATTGTGGACGTTCTGCCTCTTTTCCTTTGCTTTACATGCAATTCCAGTCTACCTCCTGAAATCGGTTTCCTGCAATTCTGCCCAGCGTTCAAGTCCTCTTGGCAGCCTTACTTCAATATATTTTTGGACGATAGCTGTCATTTATAACTCTGCAGGTTTGTGAATGACAGTGCCCCTGAGCTCCTTTCTTCAACTCGCTTTCTTGTGAGCTGGCCGCAACACCGCAGCATTGCTTCAGGCCCTAGTGTGGTTCCGGCATGACATGCTGAGCCTTTGGTTAATTCCTCTTCCTGGTGGGAAATGAGAGTTAAATTTGCCCGTCCAGACACCTCCAGCTAGTCTCTCATTGGTTCTCCCTATTCCTGTTCATTTTCCGCAGAAATTGCAAACTGGGCCAAACAAGAGGTTAAAGGCACTGACTCTCCAAGTGGGGAGAGTGTTAGTAAAGCGTCTGGAATGTTGCACCCGAGTCCCGGGGGATGAAAACTGACACAATTAAACACGTTTCCCGATCACACGGTGGATCATACTCTGGGTTCCACATGCATGTTTTAGCTGAAGGAAGAATCCCTTAAACCTGGAGAGTTGAGACCCATGGAATGGGTACCATGCAATATGACTTCAAAGGTTCTGCATTTGCTCACCAAACCTCACCAATCCTATCACTGCTGCGTTTATGACACTGTACACACGCTTGATTCTCTTTCGGAGACATATAAATCCATAGGTTTTAAGATTCTTTCTAGTCAGGTATATTCTTACGCGTTTAATATGGGGTGTAGAGTCCACTTCGTTGAGCAAGGAGTAGCTCTTGTGTATTAAATATTTGGATTATGGAACGGTATCTGTTCTAATTTCAATCTCTGGTTTTATGCAGCACCCCAACTCACCTTTCGCCTTAAGCAAGCATAAGTTGGTTTTCTACATTTGAGACCCTGTTCTGTTTTGTAATTCAGTTCCTGTGTAGCCAAGTTTACATTCCTTGTAGTAGTGATATCTTATGATGTTTGTTTTTCTGTGTGACTTATTTCACTTAGAATCATCGTACCTGAATCCACTCATTATGCTGCTACGGGCCTGATGACATAGATTTCATTGCTGAGTGATATTGCATTGTACGTAAGTACCACAACTTCTTTATCCATTTTTCGCATTCTGTGATATTGAACTTGGACCATAAATGAGGTTCTTGTAAACAGAGCTGTCCCTAACTTTGGGGTGGCTGAGTCTTTTTGATTTTAATTTCCCTAAGCTATAGGACCATAAGTGGAAGTGCCCTAGGCTCTGTTGCTTTGTTTTTTAGATGTTTCAGGAAACACCATACACTTCTCCAGAGTGGCTGTTGGCAATTTACATCCCGCCCATCAGCATAACAAGGCTCCCAGTTCTCCATGGCCTGTCCTGCCTTTCTGGATTTTACACTTTTTTCAGATGGCCCTTTTGACCGGGGAGCAGTGAGACTTCATTGTAGTGCAGATTTCCTTTGCAAGCTTGCTTGGTTGGCCAAAAAGGGCGTATGCGTTTTTTCCGGAATATATTCAGGAAAAAACGCATACGCCCTTTTTGGCCAAGTGCATCATTGTGGACGTTCTGCCTCTTTTCCTATGCTTTACATGCAATTCCAGTCTACCTCCTGAAATCGGTTTCCTGCAATTCTGCCCCGCTTTCAAATCCTCTTGGCAGCCTTACTTCAATATATTTTTGGACGATAGCTGTCATTTATAACTCTGCAGGTATGTGAATGGCAGTGCCCCTGAGCTCCTTTCTTCAACTCGCTTTCTTGTGAGCTGGCCGCAACACCGCAGGATTGCTTCAGGCCCTAGTGTGGTTCCGGCATGGCACGCTGAGCCTTTGTTTAATTCCTCTTCCTGGTGGGAAATGAGAGTTAAATTTGCCCGTCCAGACACCTCCAGCTAGTCTCTCATTGGTTCTCCCTATTCCTGTTCATTTTCCGCAGAAATTGCAAACTGGGCCAAACAGGAGGTTAAAGGCACTGAGTCTCCAAGTGGGGAGAGTGTTAGTAAACCGTCTGGAATGTTGCACCCGAGTACCAGGGGACGAAAACTGAGACACATTTGAACACGTTTCCCGATTACATGGTGGATCATACTCTGGGTTCCACATGCATGTTTTAGCTGAAGGAAGAATCGCTTAAACCTGGAGAGTTGAGACCCCTGCAATGGGTACCATGCAATATGACTTCAAAGGGTCTGCATTTGCTCACCGAACCTCACCAATCCTATCACTGCTGCATTTATGCCACTGTACACACGCTTGATTCTCTTTCTGAGACATATAAATCCATAGGTTTTAAGATTCTTACTAGTCAGGTATATTCTTAGGCGTTTAATATGGGGTGTAGAGTCCACTTCGTTGAGCAAGGAGTAGCTCTTGTCTATTACATATTTGGCTTATGGAACGGTATCTGTGTTAATTTCAATCTCTGGTTTTATGCAGCACCCCAACTTAGCTTTCCCCTTAAGCAAGCATAAGACGGTTTTCTACATTTGAGACCCTGTTCTGTTTTGTAATTCAGTTCCTGTGTAGCCAAGTTTACATTCCATGTGGTAGAGATATCTTATGATGTTTCTTTCTCTGTGTGACTTATTTCACTTACAATCATCGTACCTGAATCCACTCATTATGCTGCTACGGGCCTGATGACATAGATTTCATTGCTGAGTGATATTGCATTGTACGTAAGTACCACAACTTCTTTATCCATTTTGCGCTTTCTGTGATATTGAACTTGTACCGTAAACGAGGTTCTTGTATACAGAGCTGTTCCAAAGATTGGGGTGGTTGTGTGTTTTAGATTTTAATTTCCCTAAGCTATAGGACCATAAGTGGAAGTGCCCTAGGCTCTGTTGCCTTGTTTTTTAGATGTTTCAGGAAACACCATACACTTCTCCAGAGTGACTGTTGGCAATTTACATCCCGCCCATCAGCATAACAAGGCTCCCAGTTCTCCATGGCCTGTCCTGCCTTTCTGGATTTTACACTTTTTTCAGATGGCCCTTTTGACCGGGGGGCAGTGAGACTTCATTGTAGTGCAGATTTCCTTTGCAAGCTTGCTTGGTTGGCCAAAAAGGGCGTATGCGTTTATTCCTGAATATATTCAGGAAAAAACGCATACGCCCTTTTTGGCCAAGTGCATCATTGTGGACGTTCTGCCTCTTTTCCTATGCTTTACATGCAATTCCAGCCTACCTCCTGAAATCGGTTTCCTGCAAAACTGCCCCGCTTTCAAGTCCTCTTGGCAGCCTTACTTCAATATATTTTTGGACGATAGCTGTCATTTATAACTCTGCAGGTCTGTGAATGACAGTGCCCCTGAGCTCCTTTCTTCAACTCGCTTTCTTGTGAGCTGGCCGCAACACCGCAGCATTGCGTCAGGCCCTAGTGTGGTTCCGGCATGGCACACTGAGCCTTTGGTTAATTCCTCTTCCTGGTGGGAAATGAGAGTTAAATTTGCCCGTCCAGACACCTCCAGCTAGTCTCTCATTGGTTCTCACTATTCCTGTTCATTTTCCGCAGAAATTGCAAACTGGGCCAAACAAGAGGTTAAAGGCACTGACTCTCCAAGTGGGGAGAGTGTTAGTAAAGCATCTGGAATGTTGCACCCGAGTCCCGGGGGATGAAAACTGACACAGTTAAACACGTTTCCCGATCACACGGTGGATCATACTCTGGGTTCCACATGCATGTTTTAGCTGAAGGAAGAATCCCTTAAACCTGGAGAGTTGAGACCCCTGCAATGGGTACCATGCAATATGACTTCAAAGGGTCTGCATTTGCTCACCGAACCTCACCAATCCTATCACTGCTGCATTTATGCCACTGTACACACGCTTGATTCTCTTTCGGAGACATATAAATCCATAGGTTTTAAGATTCTTACTAGTCAGGTATATTCTTAGGCGTTTAATATGGGGTGTAGAGTCCACTTCGTTGAGCAAGGAGTAGCTCTTGTCTATTACATATTTGGCTTATGGAACGGTATCTGTGCTAATTTCAATCTCTGGTTTTATGCAGCACCCCAACTCACCTTTCCCCTTAAGCAAGCATAAGTCGGTTTTCTACATTTGAGACCCTGTTCTGTTTTGTAATTCAGTTCCTGTGTAGCCAAGTTTACATTCCATGTGGTAGAGATATCTTATGATGTTTCTTTTTCTGTGTGACTTATTTCACTTAGAATCATCGTACCTGAATCCACTCATTATGCTGCTATGGGCCTGATGACATAGATTTCATTGCTGAGTGATATTGCATTGTACGTAAGTACCACAACTTCTTTATCCATTTTTCACTTTCTGTGATTTTGAACTTGTATTGTAAACGAGGTTCTTTTAAACAGAGCCTTCCCAAACTTTGGGGTGGCTGTGTCTTTTTGATTTTAATTTCCCTAAGCTATAGGACCATAAGTGGAAGTGCCCTAGGCTCTGTTGCTTTGTTTTTTAGATGTTTCAGGAAACACCATACACTTCTCCAGAGTGGCTGTTGGCAATTTACATCCCGCCCATGAGCATAACAAGGCTCCCAGTTCTCCATGGCCTGTCCTGCCTTTCTGGATTTTACACTTTTTTCAGATGGCCCTTTTGACCGGGGGGCAGTGAGACTTCATTGTAGTGCAGATTTCCTTTTCAAGCTTGCTTGGTTGGCCAAAAAGGGCGTATCCGTTTTTTCCTGAATATATTCAGGAAAAAACGCATACGCCCTTTTTGGCCAAGTGCATCATTGTGGACGTTCTGCCTCTTTTCCTTTGCTTTACATGCAATTCCAGTCTACCTCCTGAAATCGGTTTCCTGCAATTCTGCCCAGCGTTCAAGTCCTCTTGGCAGCCTTACTTCAATATATTTTTGGACGATAGCTGTCATTTATAACTCTGCAGGTTTGTGAATGACAGTGCCCCTGAGCTCCTTTCTTCAACTCGCTTTCTTGTGAGCTGGCCGCAACACCGCAGCATTGCTTCAGGCCCTAGTGTGGTTCCGGCATGACATGCTGAGCCTTTGGTTAATTCCTCTTCCTGGTGGGAAATGAGAGTTAAATTTGCCCGTCCAGACACCTCCAGCTAGTCTCTCATTGGTTCTCCCTATTCCTGTTCATTTTCCGCAGAAATTGCAAACTGGGCCAAACAAGAGGTTAAAGGCACTGACTCTCCAAGTGGGGAGAGTGTTAGTAAAGCGTCTGGAATGTTGCACCCGAGTCCCAGGGGATGAAAACTGACACAATTAAACACGTTTCCCGATCACACGGTGGATCATACTCTGGGTTCCACATGCATGTTTTAGCTGAAGGAAGAATCCCTTAAACCTGGAGAGTTCAGACCCATGGAATGGGTACCATGCAATATGACTTCAAAGGGTCTGCATTTGCTCACCACACCTCATCAATCCTATCACTGCTGCGTTTATGACACTGTACACACGCTTGATTCTCTTTCGGAGACATATAAATCCATAGGTTTTAAGATTCTTTCTAGTCATGTATATTCTTACGCGTTTAATATGGGATGTAGAGTCCACTTCGTTGAGCAAGGAGTAGCTCTTGTTTATTAAATATTTGGGTTATGGAACGGTATCTGTTCTAATTTCAATCTCTGGTTTTATGCAGCACCCCAACTCACCTTTCGCCTTAAGCAAGCATAAGTTGGTTTTCTACATTTGAGACCCTGTTCTGTTTTGTAATTCAGTTCCTGTGTAGCCAAGTTTACATTCCTTGTAGTAGTGATATCTTATGA
This sequence comes from Pseudorca crassidens, assembly GCF_039906515.1. Classification (NCBI taxonomy): domain Eukaryota; kingdom Metazoa; phylum Chordata; class Mammalia; order Artiodactyla; family Delphinidae; genus Pseudorca; species Pseudorca crassidens. The sequence goes on along the minus strand of NW_027136049.1, from coordinate 398,093 downwards.
TGTTTGTTTTTCTGTGTGACTTATTTCACTTAGAATCATCGTACCTGAATCCACTCATTATGCTGCTATGGGCCTGATGACATAGATTTCATTGCTGAGTGATATTGCATTGTACGTAAGTACCACAACTTCTTTATCCATTTTTCGCTTTCTGTGATATTGAACTTGGACCATAAATGAGGTTCTTGTAAACAGAGATGTCCCTAACTTTGGGGTGGCTGAGTCTTTTTGATTTTAATTTCCCTAAGCTATAGGACCATAAGTGGAAGTGCCCTAGGCTGTGTTGCTTTGTTTTTTAGATGTTTCAGGAAACACCATACACTTCTCCAGAGTGGCTGTTGGCAATTTACATCCCGCCCATCAGCATAACAAGGCTCCCAGTTCTCCATGGCCTGTCCTGCCTTTCTGGATTTTACACTTTTTTCAGATGGCCCTTTTGACCGGGGAGCAGTGAGACTTCATTGTAGTGCAGATTTCCTTTGCAAGCTTGCTTGGTTCGCCAAAAAGGGCGTATGAGTTTTTTCCTGAATATATTCAGGAAAAAACGCATACGCCCTTTTTGGCCAAGTGCATCATTGTGGACGTTCTGCCTCTTTTCCTATGCTTTACATGCAATTCCAGTCTACCTCCTGAAATCGGTTTCCTGCAATTCTGCCCCGCTTTCAAATCCTCTTGGCAGCCTTACTTCAATATATTTTTGGACGATAGCTATCATTTATAACTCTGCAGGTATGTGAATGACAGTGCCCCTGAGCTCCTTTCTTCAACTCGCTTTCTTGTGAGCTGGCCGCAACACCGCAGGATTGCTTCAGGCCCTAGTGTGGTTCCGGCATGGCACGCTGAGCCTTTGTTTAATTCCTCTTCCTGGTGGGAAATGAGAGTTAAATTTGCCCGTCCAGACACCTCCAGCTAGTCTCTCATTGGTTCTCCCTATTCCTGTTCATTTTCCGCAGAAATTGCAAACTGGGCCAAACAGGAGGTTAAAGGCATTGACTCTCCAAGTGGGGAGAGTGTTAGTAAAGCGTCTGGAATGTTGCACCCGAGTACCAGGGGACGAAAACTGAGACACATTTGAACACGTTTCCCGATTACATGGTGGATCATACTCTGGGTTCCACATGCATGTTTTAGCTGAAGGAAGAATCCCTTAAACCTGGAGAGTTGAGACCCCTGCAATGGGTACCATGCAATATGACTTCAAAGGGTCTGCATTTGCTCACCGAACCTCACCAATCCTATCACTGCTGCATTTATGCCACTGTACACACGCTTGATTCTCTTTCTGAGACATATAAATCCATAGGTTTTAAGATTCTTACTAGTCAGGTATATTCTTAGGCGTTTAATATGGGGTGTAGAGTCCACTTCGTTGAGCAAGGAGTAGCTCTTGTCTATTACATATTTGGCTTATGGAACGGTATCTGTGCTAATTTCAATCTCTGGTTTTATGCAGCACCCCAACTTAGCTTTCCCCTTAAGCAAGCATAAGTCGGTTTTCTACATTTGAGACCCTGTTCTGTTTTGTAATTCAGATCCTGTGTAGCCAAGATTACATTCCATGTGGTAGAGATATCTTATGATGTTTCTTTCTCTGTGTGACTTATTTCACTTACAATCATCGTACCTGAATCCACTCATTATGCTGCTACAGGCTTGATGACATAGATTTCATTGCTGAGTGATATTGCATTGTACGTAAGTACCACAACTTCTTTATCCATTTTGCGCTTTCTGTGATTTTGAACTTGTACTGTAAACGAGGTTCTTGTAAACAGAGCTGTTCCAAAGATTGGGGTGGTTGTGTGTTTTAGATTTTAATTTCCCTAAGCTATAGGACCATAAGTGGAAGTGCCCTAGGCTCTGTTGCCTTGTTTTTTAGATGTTTCAGGAAACACCATACACTTCTCCAGAGTGACTGTTGGCAATTTACATCCCGCCCATCAGCATAACAAGGCTCCCAGTTCTCCATGGCCTGTCCTGCCTTTCTGGATTTTACACTTTTTTCAGATGGCCCTTTTGACCGGGGGGCAGTGAGACTTCATTGTAGTGCAGATTTCCTTTGCAAGCTTGCTTGGTTGGCCAAAAAGGGCGTATGCGTTTATTCCTGAATATATTCAGGAAAAAACGCATACGCCCTTTTTGGCCAAGTGCATCATTGTGGACGTTCTGCCTCTTTTCCTATGCTTTACATGCAATTCCAGTCTACCTCCTGAAATCGGTTTCCTGCAATTCTGCCCCGCTTTCAAGTCCTCTTGGCAGCCTTACTTCAATATATTTTTGGACGATAGCTGTCATTTATAACTCTGCAGGTATGTGAATGACAGTGCCCCTGAGCTCCTTTCTTCAACTCGCTTTCTTGTGAGCTGGCCGCAACACCGCAGCATTGCGTCAGGCCCTAGTGTGGTTCCGGCATGGCACACTGAGCCTTTGGATAATTCCTCTTCCTGGTGGGAAATGAGAGTTAAATTTGCCCGTCCAGACACCTCCAGCTAGTCTCTCATTGGTTCTCCCTATTCCTGTTCATTTTCCGCAGAAATTGCAAACTGGGCCAAACAAGAGGTTAAAGGCACTGACTCTCCAAGTGGGGAGAGTGTTAGTAAAGCATCTGGAATGTTGCACCCGAGTCCCGGGGGATGAAAACTGACACAATTAAACACGTTTCCCGATCACACCGTGGATCATACTCTGGGTTCCACATGCATGTTTTAGCTGAAGGAAGAATCCCTTAAACCTGGAGAGTTGAGATCCATGGAATGGGTACCATGCAATATGACTTCAAAGGGTCTGCATTTGCTCACCGAACCTCACCAATCCTATCACTGCTGCGTTTATGACACTGTACACACGCTTGATTCTCTTTCGGAGACATATAAATCCATAGGTTTTAAGATTCTTTCTAGTCATGTATATTCTTACGCGTTTAATATGGGGTGTAGAGTCCACTTTGTTGAGCAAGGAGTAGCTCTTGTGTATTAAATATTTGGGTTATGGAACGGTATCTGTTCTAATATCAATCTCTGGTTTTATGCAGCACCCCAACTCACCTTTCGCCTTAAGCAAGCATAAGTTGGTTTTCTACATTTGAGACCCTGTTCTGTTTTGTAATTCAGTTCCTGTGTAGCCAAGTTTACATTCCTTGTAGTAGTGATATCTTATGATGTTTGTTTTTCTGTGTGACTTATTTCACTTAGAATCATCGTACCTGAATCCACTCATTATGCTGCTACGGGCCTGATGACATAGATTTCATTGCTGAGTGATATTGCATTGTACGTAAGTACCACAACTTCTTTATCCATTTTTCGCTTTCTGTGATATTGAACTTGGACCATAAATGAGGTTCTTGTAAACAGAGCTGTCCCTAACTTTGGGGTGGCTGAGTCTTTTTGATTTTAATTTCCCTAAGCTATAGGACCATAAGTGGAAGTGCCCTAGGCTCTGTTGCTTTGTTTTTTAGATGTTTCAGGAAACACCATACACTTCTCCAGAGTGGCTGTTGGCAATTTACATCCCGCCCATCAGCATAACAAGGCTCCCAGTTCTCCATGGCCTGTCCTGCCTTTCTGGATTTTACACTTTTTTCAGATGGCCCTTTTGACCGGGGAGCAGTGAGACTTCATTGTAGTGCAGATTTCATTTGCAAGCTTGCTTGGTTGGCCAAAAAGGGCGTATGCGTTTTTTCCTGAATATATTCAGGAAAAAACGCATACGCCCTTTTTGGCCAAGTGCATCATTGTGGACGTTCTGCCTCTTTTCCTATGCTTTACATGCAATTCCAGTCTACCTCCTGAAATCGGTTTCCTGCAATTCTGCCCCGCTTTCAAATCCTCTTGGCAGCCTTACTTCAATATATTTTTGGACGATAGCTATCATTTATAACTCTGCAGGTATGTGAATGACAGTGCCCCTGAGCTCCTTTCTTCAACTCGCTTTCTTGTGAGCTGGCCGCAACACCGCAGGATTGCTTCAGGCCCTAGTGTGGTTCCGGCATGGCACGCTGAGCCTTTGTTTAATTCCTCTTCCTGGTGGGAAATGAGAGTTAAATTTGCCCGTCCAGACACCTCCAGCTAGTCTCTCATTGGTTCTCCCTATTCCTGTTCATTTTCCGCAGAAATTGCAAACTGGGCCAAACAGGAGGTTAAAGGCACTGACTCTCCAAGTGGGGAGAGTGTTAGTAAAGCGTCTGGAATGTTGCACCCGAGTACCAGGGGACGAAAACTGAGACACATTTGAACACGTTTCCCGATCACATGGTGGATCATACTCTGGGTTCCACATGCATGTTTTAGCTGAAGGAAGAATCCCTTAAACCTGGAGAGTTGAGACCCCTGCAATGGGTACCATGCAATATGACTTCAAAGGGTCTGCATTTGCTCACCGAACCTCACCAATCCTATCACTGCTGCATTTATGCCACTGTACACACGCTTGATTCTCTTTCGGAGACATATAAATCCATAGGTTTTAAGATTCTTACTAGTCAGGTATATTCTTAGGCGTTTAATATGGGGTGTAGAGTCCACTTCGTTGAGCAAGGAGTAGCTCTTGTCTATTACATATTTGGCTTATGAAACGGTATCTGTGCTAATTTCAATCTCTGGTTTTATGTAGCACCCCAACTTAGCTTTCCCCTTAAGCAAGCATAAGTCGGTTTTCTACATTTGAGACCCTGTTCTGTTTTGTAATTCAGTTCCTGTGTAGCCAAGTTTACATTCCATGTGGTAGAGATATCTTATGATGTTTCTTTCTCTGTTTGACTTATTTCACTTACAATCATCGTACCTGAATCCACTCATTATGCTGCTACGGGCCTGATGACATAGATTTCATTGCTGAGTGATATTGCATTGTACGTAAGTACCACAATTTCTTTATCCGTTTTGCGCTTTCTGTGATATTGAACTTGTACCGTAAACGAGGTTCTTCTAAACAGAGCTGTCCCAAAGATTGGGGTGGTTTTGTGTTTTAGATTTTAATTTCCCTAAGCTATAGGACCATAAGTGGAAGTGCCCTAGGCTCTGTTGCCTTGTTTTTTAGATGTTTCAGGAAACACCATACACTTCTCCAGAGTGACTGTTGGCAATTTACATCCCGCCCATCAGCATAACAAGGCTCCCAGTTCTCCATGGACTGTCCTGACTTTCTGGATTTTACACTTTTTTCAGATGGCCCTTTTGACCGGGGGGCAGTGAGACTTCATTGTAGTGCAGATTTCCTTTGCAAGCTTGCTTGGTTGGCCAAAAAGGGCGTATGCGTTTATTCCTGAATATATTCAGGAAAAAACGCATACGCCCTTTTTGGCCAAGTGCATCATTGTGGACGTTCTGCCTCTTTTCCTATGCTTTACATGCAATTCCAGTCTACCTCCTGAAATCGGTTTCCTGCAATTCTGCCCCGCTTTCAAGTCCTCTTGGCAGCCTTACTTCAATATATTTTTGGACGATAGCTGTCATTTATAACTCTGCAGGTATGTGAATGACAGTGCCCCTGAGCTCCTTTCTTCAACTCGCTTTCTTGTGAGCTGGCCGCAACACCGCAGCATTGCGTCAGGCCCTAGTGTGGTTCCGGCATGGCACACTGAGCCTTTGTTTAATTCCTCTTCCTGGTGGGAAATGAGAGTTAAATTTGCCCGTCCAGACACCTCCAGCTAGTCTCTCATTGGTTCTCCCTATTCCTGTTCATTTTCCGCAGAAATTGCAATCTGGGCCAAACAAGAGGTTAAAGGCACTGACTCTCCAAGTGGGGAGAGTGTTAGTAAAGCATCTGGAATGTTGCACCCGAGTCCCGGGGGATGAAAACTGACACAATTAAACACGTTTCCCGATCACACGGTGGATCATACTCTGGGTTCCACATGCATGTTTTAGCTGAAGGAAGAATCCCTTAAACCTGGAGAGTTGAGACCCATGGAATGGGTACCATGCAATATGACTTCAAAGGGTCTGCATTTGTCCATCGAACCTCACCAATCCTATCACTGCTGCGTTTATGACACTGTACACACGTTGATTCTCTTTCGGAGACATATAAATCCATAAGTTTTAAGATTCTTTCTAGTCAGGTATATTCTTACGCATTTAATATGGGGTGTAGAGTCCACTTCGTTGAGCAAGGAGTAGCTCTTGTCTATTAAATATTTGGCTTATGGAACGGTATCTGTTCTAATTTCAATCTCTGGTTTTATGCAGCACCCCAACTCACCTTTCGCCTTAAGCAAGCATAAGTTGGTTTTCTACATTTGAGACCCTGTTCTGTTTTGTAATTCAGTTCCTGTGTAGCCAAGTTTACATTCCTTGTAGTAGTGATATCTTATGATGTTTGTTTTTCTGTGTGACTTATTTCACTTAGAATCATCGTACCTGAATCCACTCATTATGCTGTTACGGGCCTGATGACATAGATTTCATTGCTGAGTGATATTGCATTGTACGTAAGTACCACAACTTCTTTATCCATTTTTCGCTTTCTGTGATATTGAACTTGAACCATAAATGAGGTTCTTGTAAACAGAGCTGTCCCTAACTTTGGGGTGGCTGAGTCTTTTTGATTTTAATTTCCCTAAGCTATAGGACCATAAGTGGAAGTGCCCTAGGCTCTGTTGCTTTGTTTTGTAGATGTTTCAGGAAACACCATACATTTCTCCAGAGTGGCTGTTGGCAATTTACATCCCACCCATCAGCATAACAAGGCTCCCAGTTCTCCATGGCCTGTCCTGCCTTTCTGGATTTTACACTTTTTTCAGATGGCCCTTTTGACCGGGGAGCAGTGAGACTTCATTGTAGTGCAGATTTCTTTGCAAGCTTGCTTGGTTGGCCAAAAAGGGCGTATGCGTTTTTTCCGGAATATATTCAGGAAAAAACGCATACGCCCTTTTTGGCCAAGTGCATCATTGTGGACGTTCTGCCTCTTTTCCTATGCTTTACATGCAATTCCAGTCTACCTCCTGAAATCGGTTTCCTGCAATTCTGCCCCGCTTTCAAGTCCTCTTGGCAGCCTTACTTCAATATATTTTTGGACGATAGCTGTCATTTATAACTCTGCAGGTATGTGAATGACAGTGCCCCTGAGCTCCTTTCTTCAACTCGCTTTCTTGTGAGCTGGCCGCAACACCGCAGGATTGCTTCAGGCCCTAGTGTGGTTCCGGCATGGCACGCTGAGCCTTTGTTTAATTCCTCTTCCTGGTGGGAAATGAGAGTTAAATTTGCCCGTCCAGACACCTCCAGCTAGTCTCTCATTGGTTCTCCCTATTCCTGTTCATTTTCCGCAGAAATTGCAAACTGGGCCAAACAAGAGGTTAAAGGCACTGACTCTCCAAGTGGGGAGAGTGTTAGTAAAGCGTCTGGAATGTTGCACTCGAGTCCCGGGGGATGAAAACTGACACAATTAAACACGTTTCCCAATCACACGGTGGATCATACTCTGGGTTCCACATGCATGTTTTAGCTGAAACAAGAATCCCTTAAACCTGGAGAGTTGAGACCCATGGAATGGGTACCATGCAATATGACTTCAAAGGGTCTGCATTTGCTCACCGAACCTCACCAATCCTATCACTGCTGCGTTTATGACACTGTACACACGCTTGATTCTCTTTCGGAGACATATAAATCCATAGGTTTTAAGATTCTTTCTAGTCATGTATATTCTTACGCGTTTAATATGGGGTGTAGAGTCCACTTCGTTGAGCAAGGAGTAGCTCTTGTGTATTAAATATTTGGGTTATGGAACGGTATCTGTTCTAATTTCAATCTCTGGTTTTATGCAGCACCCCAACTCACCTTTCGCCTTAAGCAAGCATAAGTTGGTTTTCTACATTTGAGACCCTGTTCTGTTTTGTAATTCAGTTCCTGTGTAGCCAAGTTTACATTCCTTGTAGTAGTGATATCTTATGATGTTTGTTTTTCTGTGTGACTTATTTCACTTAGAATCATCGTACCTGAATCCACTCATTATGCTGCTACGGGCCTGATGACATAGATTTCATTGCTGAGTGATATTGCATTGTACGTAAGTACCACAACTTCTTTATCCATTTTTCGCTTTCTGTGATATTGAACTTGGACCATAAATGAGGTTCTTGTAAACAGAGCTGTCCCTAACTTTGGGGTGGCTGAGTCTTTTTGATTTTAATTTCCCTAAGCTATAGGACCATAAGTGGAAGTGCCCTAGGCTGTGTTGCTTTGTTTTTTAGATGTTTCAGGAAACACCATACACTTCTCCAGAGTGGCTGTTGGCAATTTACATCCCGCCCATCAGCATAACAAGGCTCCCAGTTCTCCATGGCCTGTCCTGCCTTTCTGGATTTTACACTTTTTTCAGATGGCCCTTTTGACCGGGGAGCAGTGAGACTTCATTGTAGTGCAGATTTCCTTTGCAAGCTTGCTTGGTTGGCCAAAAAGGGCGTATGCGTTTTTTCCTGAATATATTAAGGAAAAAACGCATACGCCCTTTTTGGCCAAGTGCATCATTGTGGACGTTCTGCCTCTTTTCCTATGCTTTACATGCAATTCCAGTCTACCTCCTGAAATCGGATTCCTGCAATTCTGCCCCGCTTTCAAGTCCTCTTGGCAGCCTTACTTCCATATATTTTTGGACGATAGCTGTCATTTATAACTCTGCAGGTTTGTGAATGACAGTGCCCCTGAGCTCCTTTCTTCAACTCGCTTTCTTGTGAGCTGGCCGCAACACCGCAGCATTGCTTCAGGCCCTAGTGTGGTTCCGGCATTACATGCTGAGCCTTTGGTTAATTCCTCTTCCTGGTGGGAAATGAGAGTTAAATTTGCCCGTCCAGACACCTCCAGCTAGTCTCTCATTGGTTCTCCCTATTCCTGTTCATTTTCCGCAGAAATTGCAAACTGGGCCAAACAAGAGGTTAAAGGCACTGACTCTCCAAGTGGGGAGAGTGTTAGTAAAGCGTCTGGAATGTTGCACCCGAGTACCAGGGGATGAAAACTGACACAATTAAACACGTTTCCCGATCACACGGTGGATCATACTCTGGGTTCCACATGCATGTTTTAGCTGAAGGAAGAATCCCTTAAACCTGGAGAGTTGAGACCCATGGAATGGGTACCATGCAATATGACTTCAAAGGGTCTGCATTTGCTCACCGAACCTCATCAATCGTATCACTGCTGCGTTTATGCCGCTATACACACGCTTGATTCTCTTTCGGAGATATATAAATCCATAGGTTTTAAGATTCTTACTAGTTAGTTATATTCTTAGGCGTTTAATATGTGGTGTTGAGTCCACTTCGTTGAGCAAGGAGAAGCTCTTGTCTATTACATATTTGGCTTATGGAACGGTATCTGTGCTAATTTCAATCTCTGGTTTTATGCAGCACCCCAACTCACCTTTCCCCTTAAGGAAGCATAAGTTGGTTTTGTACATTTGAGACCCTGTTCTGTTTTGTAATTCAGTTCCTGTGTAGCCAAGTTTACATTCTGTGTAGTAGTGATATCTTATGATGCTTCTTTTTCTTTGTGACTTATTTCACTTAGAATCATCGTACCTGAATCCACTCATTATGCTGCTACGGGCCTGATGACATAGATTTCATTGCTGAGTGATATTGCATTGTACGTAAGTACCACAACTTCTTTATCCATTTTTCACTTTCTGTGATATTGAACTTGTACCGTAAATGAGGTTCTTGTAAACTGAGCCGTCCCAAACTTTGGGGTGGCTGTGTCTTTTTGATTGTAATTTCCCTAAGCTATAGGACCATAAGTGGAAGTGCCCTAGGCTCTGTTGCTTTGTTTTTTAGATGTTTCAGGAAACACCATACACTTCTCCAGAGTGGCTGTTGGCAATTTACATCCCGCCCATCAGCATAACAAGGCTTCCAGTTCTCCATGGCCTGTCCTGCCTTTCTGGATTTTACACTTTTATCAGATGGCCCTTTTGACTGGGGGCCAGTGAGACTTCATTGTAGTGCAGATTTCCTTTGCAAGCTTGCTTGGTTGGCCAAAAAGTGCGTATGCGTTTTTTCTTGAATATATTCAGGAGAAAACGCATACGCCCCTTTTGGCCAAGTGCATCATTGTGGACGTTCTGCCTCTTTTCCTATGCTTTACATGCAATTCCAGTCTACCTCCTGAAATCGGTTTCCTGCAATTCTGCCCCGCTTTCAAGTCCTCTTGGCAGCCTTACTTCAATATATTTTTGGACGATAGCTGTCATTTATAACTCTGCAGGTTTGAAAATGACAGTGGCCCTGAGTTCCTTTCTTCAACTCACTTTCTTCTGAGCTGGCCGCAACACTGCAGGATTGCTTCAGGCCCTAGTGTGGTTCCGGCATGACACACTGAGTCTTTGGTTAATTCCTCTTCCTAGTGGGAAATGAGAGTTAAATTTGCCCGTCCAGACACCTCCAGCTAGTCTCTCATTGCTTCTCCCTATTCCTGTTCATTTTCCACAGAAATTGCAAAACTGGGCCAAACAGGAGGTTAAAGGCACTGACTCTCCAAGTGGGGAGAGTGTTAGTAAAGCGTCTGGAATGTTGCACCCGAGTACCAGGGGACGAAAACTGAGACACATTTGAACACGTTTCCCGATCACACGGTGGATGATACTCTGGGTTCCACATGCATGTTTTAGCTGAAGGAAGAATCCCTTAAACCTGGAGAGTTGAGATCCATGGAATGGGTACCATGCAATATGACTTCAAACGGTCTGCATTTGCTCACCGAACCTCACCAATCCTATCACTGCTGTGTTTATGCTGCTGTACACACGCTTGATTCTCTTTCGGAGACATATAAATCCATAGGTTTTAAGATTCTTACTAGTCAGGTATATTCTTAGGCGTTTAATATGGGGTGTTGAGTCCACTTCGTCGAGCAAGGAGTAGCTCTTGTCTATTACATATTTGGCTTATGGAACGGTATCTGTGCTAATTTCAATCTCTGGTTTTATGCAGCACCCCAACTCACCTTTCCCCTTAAGGAAGCATAAGTTGGTTTTCTACATTTGAGACCCTGTTCTGTTTTGTAATTCAGTTCCTGTGTAGCCAAGTATACATTCCGTGTAGTAGTGATATCTTATGATTTTTGTTTTTCTGTGTGACTTATTTCACTTAGAATCATCGTACCTGAATCCACTCATTATGCTGCTACGGGCCTGATGACATAGATTTCATTGCTGAGTGATATTGCATTGTACGTAAGTACCACAAGTTCTTTATCCATTTTTCACTTTCTGTGATATTGAACTTGTACCGTAAACGAGGTTCCTGTAAACAGAACCGTCCCAAACTTTGGGGTGGCTGTGTCTTTTTGATTTTAATTTCCCTAAGCTATAGGACCATAAGTGGAAGTGCCCTAGGCTCTGTTGTTTTGTTTTTCAGATGTTTCAGGAAACACCATACACTTCTCCAGAGTGGCTGTTGGCAATTTACATCCCGCCCATCAGCATAACAAGGCTCCCAGTTCTCCATGGCCTGTCCTGCTTTGCTGGATTTTACACTTTTTTCAGATGGCCCTTTTGACCGGGGGGCAGTGAGACTTCATTGTAGTGCAGATTTCCTTTGCAAGCTTGCTTGGTTGGCCAAAAAGGGCGTATGCGTTTTTTCCTGAATATATTCAGGAAAAAACGCATACGCCCTTTTTGGCCAAGTGCATCATTGTGGACGTTCTGCCTCTTTTCCTATGCTTTACATGCAATTCCAGTCTACCTCCTGAAATCGGTTTCCTGCAATTCTGCCCCGCCTTCAAGTCCTCTTGGCAGCCTTACTTCAATATATTTTTGGATGATAGCTGTCATTTATAACTCTGCATGTCTGTGAATGACAGTGCCCCTCAGCTCCTTTCTTCAACTCGCGTTCTTGTGAGCTGGCCGCAACACCGTAGGATTGCTTCAGGCCCTAGTGTGGTTCCGGCACGGCACGCTGAGCCTTTGGTTAATTCCTCTTCCTGGTGGGTAATGAGAGTTAAATTTCCCCGTCCAGACACCTCCAGCTAGTCTCTCTTGGTTCTCCCTATTTCTGTTCATTTTCCGCAGAAATTGCAAACTGGGCCAAACAGGAGGTTAAAGGCACTGACTCTCCAAGTGGGGAGAGTGTTAGTAAAGCGTCTGGAATGTTGCACCCGAGTACCGGGGGTGAAAACTGAGACACATTTGAACACGTTTCCCGATCACATGGTGGATCATACTCTGGGTTCCACATGCATGTTTTAGCTGAAGGAAGAATCCCTTAAACCTGGAGAGTTGAGACCCATGGAATGGGTACCATGCAATATGACTTCAAAGGGTCTGCATTTGCTCACCGATCCTCACCAATCCTATCACTGCTGCATTTATGCCGCTGTAAACACGCTTGATTCTCTTGCAGAGACATATAAATCCATAGGTTTTAAGATTCTTACTAGTTAGTTATATTCTTAGGCGTTTAATATGTGGTGTTGAGTCCAGTTCGTTGAGCAAGGAGAAGCTCTTGTCTATTACATATTTGGCTTATGGAACGGTATCTGTGCTAATTTCAATCTCTGGTTTTATGCAGCACCCCAACTCACCTTTCCCCTTAAGGAAGCCTAAGTTGGTTTTGTACATTTGAGACCCTGTTCTGTTTTGTAATTCAGTTCCTGTGTAGCCAAGTTTACATTCTGTGTAGTAGTGATATCTTATGATGCTTCTTTTTCTTTGTGACTTATTTCACTTAGAATCATCGTACCTGAATCCACTCATTATGCTGCTACGGGCCTGATGACATAGATTTCATTGCTGAGTGATATTGCATTGTACGTAAGTACCACAACTTCTTTATCCATTTTTCACTTTCTGTGATATTGAACTTGTACCGTAAATGAGGTTCTTGTAAACTGAGCCGTCCCAAACTTTGGGGTGGCTGTGTCTTTTTGATTGTAATTTCCCTAAGCTATAGGACCATAAGTGGAAGTGCCCTAGGCTCTGTTGCTTTGTTTTTTAGATGTTTCAGGAAACACCATACACTTCTCCAGAGTGGCTGTTGGCAATTTACATCCCGCCCATCAGCATAACAAGGCTTCCAGTTCTCCATGGCCTGTCCTGCCTTTCTGGATTTTACACTTTTATCAGATGGCCCTTTTGACTGGGGGCCAGTGAGACTTCATTGTAGTGCAGATTTCCTTTGCAAGCTTGCTTGGTTGGCCAAAAAGTGCGTATGCGTTTTTTCTTGAATATATTCAGGAGAAAACGCATACGCCCCTTTTGGCCAAGTGCATCATTGTGGACGTTCTGCCTCTTTTCCTATGCTTTACATGCAATTCCAGTCTACCTCCTGAAATCGGTTTCCTGCAATTCTGCCCCGCTTTCAAGTCCTCTTGGCAGCCTTACTTCAATATATTTTTGGACGATAGCTGTCATTTATAACTCTGCAGGTTTGAAAATGACAGTGGCCCTGAGTTCCTTTCTTCAACTCACTTTCTTCTGAGCTGGCCGCAACACTGCAGGATTGCTTCAGGCCCTAGTGTGGTTCCGGCATGACACACTGAGTCTTTGGTTAATTCCTCTTCCTAGTGGGAAATGAGAGTTAAATTTGCCCGTCCAGACACCTCCAACTAGTCTCTCATTGCTTCTCCCTATTCCTGTTCATTTTCCACAGAAATTGCAAAACTGGGCCAAACAGGAGGTTAAAGGCACTGACTCTCCAAGTGGGGAGAGTGTTAGTAAAGCGTCTGGAATGTTGCACCCGAGTACCAGGGGACGAAAACTGAGACACATTTGAACACGTTTCCCGATCACACGGTGGATGATACTCTGGGTTCCACATGCATGTTTTAGCTGAAGGAAGAATCCCTTAAACCTGGAGAGTTGAGATCCATGGAATGGGTACCATGCAATATGACTTCAAACGGTCTGCATTTGCTCACCGAACCTCACCAATCCTATCACTGCTGTGTTTATGCTGCTGTACACACGCTTGATTCTCTTTCGGAGACATATAAATCCATAGGTTTTAAGATTCTTACTAGTCAGGTATATTATTAGGCGTTTAATATGGGGTGTTGAGTCCACTTCGTCGAGCAAGGAGTAGCTCTTGTCTATTACATATTTGGCTTATGGAACGGTATCTGTGCTAATTTCAATCTCTGGTTTTATGCAGCACCCCAACTCACCTTTCCCCTTAAGGAAGCATAAGTTGGTTTTCTACATTTGAGACCCTTTTCTGTTTTGTAATTCAGTTCCTGTGTAGCCAAGTTTACATTCCGTGTAGTAGTGATATCTTATGAAGTTTCTTTTTCTGTGTGACTTATTTCACTTAGAATCATCGTACCTGAATCCACTCATTATGCTGCTACGGGCCTGATGACATAGATTTCATTGCTGAGTGATATTGCATTGTACGTAAGTACCACAACTTCTTTATCCATTTTTCGCTTTCTGCGATATTGAACTTGTACCGTAAACGAGGTTCTTGTAAACAGAGCCGTCCCAAATTTGGGTTGGCTGTGTCTTTTTGATTTTAAGTTCCCTAAGCTATAGGACCATAAGTGGAAGTGCCCTAGGCTCTGTTGCTTTGTTTTGTAGATGTTTCAAGAAACACCATACACTTCTCCAGAGTGGCTGTTGGCAATTTACATCCCGCCCATGAGCATAACAAGGCTCCCAGTTCTCCATGGCCTGTCCTGCCTTTCTGGATTTTACAATTTTTTCAGATGGCCCTTTTGACCGGGGGGCAGTGAGACTTCATTTTAGTGCAGATTTCCTTTGTAAGCTTGCTTGGTTGACCAAAAAGGGCGTATGCGTTTTTTCCTGAATATATTCAGGAAAAAACGCATACGCCCTTTTTGGCCAAGTGCATCATTGTGGACGTTCTGCCTCTTTTCCTATGCTTTACATGCAATTCCAGTCTACCTCCTGAAATCGGTTTCCTGCAATTCTGCCCCGCTTTCAAGTCCTCTTGGCAGCCTTACTTCAATATCTTTTTGGACGATAGCTGTCATTTATAACTCTGCAGGTTTGTGAATGACAGTGCCCCTGAGCTCCTTTCTTCAACTCGCTTTCTTGTGAGCTGGCCGCAACACCGCAGGATTGCTTCAGGCCCTACTGTGGTTCCGGAATGGCACGCTGAGCCTTTGGTTAATTCCTATTCCTGGTGGGAAATGAGAGTTAAATTTGCCCGTCCAGACACCTCCAGCTAGTCTCTCATTGCTTCTCCCTATTCCTGTTCATTTTCCGCAGAAATTGCAAACTGGGCCAAACAGGAGGTTAAAGGCACTGACTCTCCAAGTGGGGAGAGTGTTAGTAAAGCGTCTAGAATGTTGTACCCGAGTACCAGGGGACGAAAACTGAGACACATTTGAACACGTTTCCCAATCACACGGTGGATCATACTCTGGGTTCCACATGCATGTTTTAGCTGAAGGAAGAATCCCTTAAACCTGGAGAGTTGAGACCCATGGAATGGGTACCATGCAATATGACTTCAAAGGGTCTGCATTTGCTCACCGAACCTTACCAATCCTATCACTGCTGTGTTTATGCTGCTGTACACACGCTTGATTCTCTTTCGGAGACATATAAATCCATAGGTTTTAAGATTCTTACTAGTCAGGTATATTCTTAGGCGTTTAATATGGGGTGTTGAGTCCACTTCGTCGAGCAAGGAGTAGCTCTTGTCTATTACATATTTGGCTTATGGAACGGTATCTGTGCTAATTTCAATCTCTGGTTTTATGCAGCACCCCAACTCACCTTTCCCCTTAAGCAAGCATAAGTTGGTTTTCTACATTTGAGACCCTTTTCTGTTTTGTAATTCAGTTCCTGTGTAGCCAAGTTTACATTCCGTGTAGTAGTGATATCTTATGAAGTTTCTTTTTCTGTGTGACTTATTTCACTTAGAATCTTCGTACCTGAATCCACTCATTATGCTGCTACGGGCCTGATGACATAGATTTCATTGCTGAGTGATATTGCATTGTACATAAGTACCACAACTTCTTTATCCATTTTTCGCTTTCTGCGATATTGAAATTGTACCGTAAACGAGGTTCTTGTAAACAGAGCCGTCCCAAATTTGGGTTGGCTGTGTCTTTTTGATTTTAAGTTCCCTAAGCTATAGGACCATAAGTGGAAGTGCCCTAGGCTCTGTTGCTTTGTTTTGTAGATGTTTCAAGAAACACCATACACTTCTCCAGAGTGGCTGTTGGCAATTTACATCCCGCCCATGAGCATAACAAGGCTCCCAGTTCTCCATGGCCTGTCCTGCCTTTCTGGATTTTACAATTTTTTCAGATGGCCCTTTTGACCGGGGGGCAGTGAGACTTCATTTTAGTGCAGATTTCCTTTGTAAGCTTGCTTGGTTGACCAAAAAGTGCGTATGCGTTTTTTCCTGAATATATTCAGGAAAAAACGCATACGCCCTTTTTGGCCAAGTGCATCATTGTGGACGTTCTGCCTCTTTTCCTATGCTTTACATGCAATTCCAGTCTACCTCCTGAAATCGGTTTCCTGCAATTCTGCCCCGCTTTCAAGTCCTCTTGGCAGCCTTACTTCAATATCTTTTTGGACGATAGCTGTCATTTATAACTCTGCAGGTTTGTGAATGACAGTGCCCCTGAGCTCCTTTCTTCAACTCGCTTTCTTGTGAGCTGGCCGCAACACCGCAGGATTGCTTCAGGCCCTACTGTGGTTCCGGAATGGCACGCTGAGCCTTTGGTTAATTCCTATTCCTGGTGGGAAATGAGAGTTAAATTTGCCCGTCCAGACACCTCCAGCTAGTCTCTCATTGGTTCTCCCTATTCCTGTTCATTTTCCGCAGAAATTGCAAACTGGGCCAAACAGGAGGTTAAAGGCACTGACTCTCCAAGTGGGGAGAGTGTTAGTAAAGCGTCTAGAATGTTGTACCCGAGTACCAGGGGACGAAAACTGAGACACATTTGAACACGTTTCCCAATCACACGGTGGATCATACTCTGGGTTCCACATGCATGTTTTAGCTGAAGGAAGAATCCCTTAAACCTGGAGAGTTGAGACCCATGGAATGGGTACCATGCAATATGACTTCAAAGGGTCTGCATTTGCTCACCGAACCTTACCAATCCTATCACTGCTGCATTTATGCCGCTGTACACATTCTTGATTCTCTTTCGGAGACATATAAATCCATAGGTTTTAAGATTCTTACTAGTCAGGTATATTCTTAGACGTTTAATATGGGGTGTTGAGTCCACTTCGTTGAGCAAGGAGTAGCTCTTGTCTATGACATATTTGGCTTATGGAACGGTATCTGTGCTAATTTCAATCTCTGGTTTTATGCAGCCCCCCAACTCACGTTTCCCCTTAAGCAAGCATAAGTTGGTTTTCTACATTTGAGACCCTGTTCTGTTTTGTAATTCAGTTCCTGTGTAGCCAAGTTTACATTCCGTGTAGTAGTGATATCTTATGATGTTTCTTTTTCTGTGTGACTTATTTCACTTAGAATCATCGTACCTGAATCCACTCATTATGCTGCTACGGGCCTGATGACATAGATATCATTGCTGAGTGATATTGCATTGTACGTAAGTACCACAAGTTCTTTATCCATTTTTCGCTTTCTGTGATATTGAATTTGTACCGTAAACAAGGTTCTTGTAAACAGAGCCGTCCCAAACTTTGGGGTGGCTGTGTGTTTTAGATTTTAATTTCCCTAAGCTATAGGACCATAAGTGGAAGTGCCCTAGGCTCTGTTGCCTTGTTTTTTAGATGTTTCAGGAAACACCATACACTTCTCCAGAGTGGCTGTTGGCAATTTACATCCCGCCCATCAGCATAACAAGGCTCCCAGTTCTCCATGGCCTGTCCTGCCTTTCTGGATTTTACACTTTTCTCAGATGGCCCTTTTGACCGGGGGGCAGTGAGACTTCATTGTAGTGCAGATTTCCTTTGCAAGCTTGCTTGCTTGGCCAAAAAGGGCGTAGGCTTTTTTTCTTGAGGAAAAAACGCATATGCCCTTTTTGGCCAAGTGCATCATTGTGGACGTTCTGCCTCTTTTCCTATGCTTTACATGCAATTCCAGTCTACCTCCTGAAATCGGTTTCCTGCAATTCTGCCCCGCTTTCAAGTCCTCTTGGCAGCCTTACTTCAATATCTTTTTGGACGATAGCTGTCATTTATAACTCTGCAGTTTTGTGAATTACAGTGCCCCTGAGCTCCTTTCTTCAACTTGTTTTCTTGTGAGCTGGCCGCAACACCGCAGCATCGCTTCAGGCCATAGTGTTGTTCCGGCATGGCACGCTGAGCCTTTGGTTAATTCCTCTTCCTTGCGGGAAATGAGAGTTAAATTTGCCCGTCCAGACACCTCCAGCTAGTCTCTCATTGGTTCTCCCTATTCCTGTTCATTTTCCGCAGAAATTGCAAACTGGGCCAAACAGGAGGTTAAAGGCACTGACTCTCCAAGTGGGGAGAGTGTTAGTAAAGCGTCTGGAATGTTGCACCCGAGTACCAGGGGACGAAAACTGACACATTTGAACACGTTTCCCGATCACACGGTGGATCATACTCTGGGTTCCACATGCATGTTTTAGCTGCAGGAAGAATCCCTTAAACCTGGAGAGTTGAGACCCATGGAATGGGTACCATGCAATATGACTTCAAAGGGTCTGCATTTGCTCACCGAACCTCATCAATCGTATCACTGCTGCGTTTATGCCGCTATACACACGCTTGATTCTCTTTCGGAGACATATAAATCCATAGGTTTTAAGATTCTTACTAAGCAGGTATATTTTTAGGCGTTTAATATGGGGTGTTGAGTCCACTTCGTTGAGCAAGGAGTAGCTCTTGTCTATTACATATTTGGCTTATGGAACGGTATCTGTGCTAATTTCAATCTCTGGTTTTATGCAGCACCCCAACTCACCTTTCCTCTTAAGCAAGCATAAGTTGGTTTTCTACATTTGAGACCCCGTTCTGTTTTGTAATTCAGTTCCTGTGTAGCCAAGTTTACATTCCGTGTAGTAGTGATATCTTATGATGTTTCTTTTTCTCTGTGACTTATTTCACTTAGTATCATCGTACCTGAATCCACTCATTATGCTGCTACGGGCCTGATGACATAGATTTCATTGCTGAGTGATATTGCATTGTACGTAAGTACCACAACTTCTTTATCCATTTTTCGCTTTCTGCGATATTGAACTTGTACCGTAAACGAGGTTCTTGTAAACAGAACCGTCCCAAACTTTGGGGTGGCTGTGTCTTTTTGATTTTAATTTCCCTAAGCTATAGGACCATAAGTGGAAGTGCCCTAGGCTCTGTTGCTTTGTTTTTTGGATGTTTCAGGAAACACCATACACTTCTCCAGAGTGGTTGTTGGCAATTTACATCCCGCCCATCAGCATAACAAGGCTCCCAGTTCTCCATGGCCTCTCCTGCCTTTCAGGATTTTACACTTTTTTCAGATGGCCCTTTTGACCGGGGGGCAGTGAGACTTCATTGTAGTGCAGATTTCCTTTGCAAGCTTGCTTGGTTGGCCAAAAAGGGCGTATGTGTTTTTTCCTGAATATATTCAGGAAAAAACGCATACGCCCTTTTTGGCCAAGTGCATCATTGTGGACGTTCTGCGTCTTTTGCTTTGTTTTACATGCAATTCCAGTCTACCTCCTGAAATCGGTTTCCTGCAATTCTGCCCCGCTTTCAAGTCCGCTTGGCAGCCTTACTTCAATATATTTTTGGACGATAGCTGTCATTTATAACTCTGCAGGTTTGTGAATTACAGTGCCCCTGAGCTCCTTTCTTCAACTTGTTTTCTTGTGAGCTGGCCGCAACACCGCAGCATTGCTTCAGGCCCTAGTGTGGTTCCAGAATGGCACGCTGAGCCTTTGGTTAATTCCTCTTCCTGGTGGGCAATGAGAGTTAAATTTGCCCGTCCAGACACCTCCAGCTAGTCTCTCATTGGTTCTCCCTATTCCTATTCATTTTCCGCAGAAATTGCAAACTGGGACAAACAGGAGGTTAAAGGCACTGACTCTCCAAGTGGGGAGAGTGTTAGTAAAGCGTCTGGAATGTTGCACCCGAGTACCAGGGGACGAAAACTGAGACACATTTGAACACGTTTCCCGATCACACGGTGGATCATACTCTGGGTTCCACATGCATGTTTTAGCTGAAGGAAGAATCCCTTAAACCTGGAGAGTTGAGACCCATGGAATGGGTACCATGCAATATGACTTCAAAGGGTCTGCATTTGCTCACCGATCCTCACCAATCCTATCACTGCTGCATTTATGCCGCTGTACACACGCTTGATTCTCTTGCAGAGACATATAAATCCATAGGTTTTAAGATTCTTACTAGTCAGGTATATTCTTAGGCGTTTAATATGTGGTGTTGAGTCCACTTCGTTGAGCAAGGAGAAGCTCTTGTCTATTACATATTTGGCTTATGGAACGGTATCTGTGCTAATTTCAATCTCTGGTTTTATGCAGCACCCCAACTCACCTTTCCCCTTAAGGAAGCATAAGTTGGTTTTCTACATTTGAGACCCTGTTCTGTTTTGTAATTCAGTTCCTGTGTAGCCAAGTTTACATTCCGTGTAGTAGTGATATTTTATGATGTTTCTTTTTTTCTGTGACTTATTTCACTTAGAATCATCGTACCTGAATCCACTCATTATGCTGCTACGGGCCTGATGACATAGATTTCATTGCTGAGTGATATTGCATTGTACGTAAGTACCACAAATTCTTTATCCATTTTTCGCTTTCTGTGATATTGAACTTGTACCGTAAACGAGGTTCTTGTAAACTGAGCCGTCCCAAACTTTGGGTTGGCTGTGTCTTTTTGATTTTAATTTCCCTAAGCTATAGGACCATAAGTGGAAGTGCCCTAGGCTCTGTTGCTTTGTTTTTTAGATGTTTCAGGAAACACCATACACTTCTCCAGAGTGGCTGTTGGCAATTTACATCCCGCCCATCAGCATAACAAGGCTCTCACTTCTCCATGGCCTGTCCTGCCTTTCTGGATTTTACACTTTTATCAGATGGCCCTTTTGACTGGGGGCCAGTGAGACTTCATTGTAGTGCAGATTTCCTTTGCAAGCTTGCTTGGTTGACCAAAAAGGGCGTATGCGTTTTTTCCTGAATATATTCAGGAAAAAACGCATACGCCCCTTTTGGCCAAGTGCATCATTGTGGACGTTCTGCCTCTTTTCCTATGCTTTACATGCAATTCCAGTCTACCTCCTGAAATCGGTTTCCTGCAATTCTGCCCCGCTTTCAAGTCCTCTTGGCAGCCTTACTTCAATATATTTTTGGACGATAGCTGTCATTTATAACTCTGCAGGTTTGAAAATGACAGTGGCCCTGAGCTCCTTTCTTCAACTCGCTTTCTTGTGAGCTGGCCGCAAAACCGCAGGATTGCTTCAGGCCCTAGTGTGGTTCCGGCACGGCACGCTTAGCCTTTGGTTAATTCCTCTTCCTGGTGGGAACGAGAGTTAACTTTGCGCATCCAGACACCTCCAGCTAGTTTCTCATTGGTTCTCCCTATTCCTGTTCATTTTCCGTAGAAATTGCAAACTGGGACAAACAGGAGGTTAAAGGCACTGACTCTCCAAGTGGGGAGAGTGTTAGTAAAGCGTCTGGAATGTTGTACCCGAGTACCGGGGGACGAATACTGAGACACATTTGAACACGTTTCCCGATCACACGGTGGATCATACTCTGGGTTCCACATGCATGTTTTAGCTGAAGGAAGAATCCCTTAAACCTGGAGAGTTGAGACCCATGGAATGGGTACCATGCAATATGACTTCAAAGGGTCTGCATTTGCTCACCGATCCTCACCAATCCTATCACTGCTGCGTTTATGCCACTGTACACACGCTTGTTTCTCTTTCGGAGACATATAAATCCATAGGTTTTAAGATTCTTACTAAGCAGGTATATTTTTAGGCGTTTAATATGGGGTGTTGAGTCCACTTCGTTGAGCAAGGAGTAGCTCTTGTCTATTACATATTTGGCTTATGGAACGGTATCTGTGCTAATTTCAATCTCTGGTTTTATGCAGCACCCCAACTCACCTTTCCTCTTAAGCAAGCATAAGTTGGTTTTCTACATTTGAGACCCCGTTCTGTTTTGTAATTCAGTTCCTGTGTAGCCAAGTTTACATTCCGTGTAGTAGTGATATCTTATGATGTTTCTTTTTCTCTGTGACTTATTTCACTTAGTATCATCGTACCTGAATCCACTCATTATGCTGCTACGGGCCTGATGACATAGATTTCATTGCTGAGTGATATTGCATTGTACGTAAGTACCACAACTTCTTTATCCATTTTTCGCTTTCTGCGATATTGAACTTGTACCGTAAACGAGGTTCTTGTAAACAGAACCGTCCCAAACTTTGGGGTGGCTGTGTCTTTTTGATTTTAATTTCCCTAAGCTATAGGACCATAAGTGGAAGTGCCCTAGGCTCTGTTGCTTTGTTTTTTGGATGTTTCAGGAAACACCATACACTTCTCCAGAGTGGTTGTTGGCAATTTACATCCCGCCCATCAGCATAACAAGGCTCCCAGTTCTCCATGGCCTCTCCTGCCTTTCAGGATTTTACACTTTTTTCAGATGGCCCTTTTGACCGGGGGGCAGTGAGACTTCATTGTAGTGCAGATTTCCTTTGCAAGCTTGCTTGGTTGGCCAAAAAGGGCGTATGTGTTTTTTCCTGAATATATTCAGGAAAAAACACATACGCCCTTTTTGGCCAAGTGCATCATTGTGGACGTTCTGCCTCTTTTCCTATGCTTAACATGCAATTCCAGTCTACCTCCTGAAATTGGTTTCCTGCAATTCTGCCCCGCTTTCAAGTCCTCTTGGCATCCTTACTTCAATATATTTTTTGACGATAGCTGTCATTTATAACTCTGCAGGTTTTTGAATGACAGTGCCCCTGAGCTCCTTTCTTCAACTCGCTTTCTTGTGAGCTGGCCGCAACACCGCAGGATAGCTTCAGGCCCTAGTGTGGTTTCAGCATGGCCCGCTGAGGCTTTGGTTAATTCCTCTTCCTGGTGGGAAATGAGAGTTAAATTTGCCCGTCCAGACACCTCCAGCTAGTCTCTCATTGGTTCTCCCTATTCCTGTTCATTTTCCGCAGAAATTGCAAACTGGGACAAACAGGAGGTTAAAGGCACTGACTCACCAAGTGGGGAGAGTGTTAGTAAAGCGTCTGGAATGTTGCACCCGAGTACCAGGACACGAAAACTGAGACACATTTGAACACGTTTCCCAATCACACGGTGGATCATACTCTGGGTTCCACATGCATGTTTTAGCTGAAGGAAGAATCCCTTAAACCTGGAGAGTTGAGACCCATGGAATGGGTACCATGCAATATGACTTCAAAGGGTCTGCATTTGCTCACCGATCCTCACCAATCCTATCACTGCTGCATTTATGCCGCTGTACACACGCTTGATTCTCTTGCAGAGACATATAAATCCATAGGTTTTAAGATTCTTACTAGTCAGGTATATTCTTAGGCGTTTAATATGTGGTGTTGAGTCCACTTCGTTGAGCAAGGAGAAGCTCTTGTCTATTACATATTTGGCTTATGGAACGGTATCTGTGCTAATTTCAATCTCTGGTTTTATGCAGCACCCCAACTCACCTTTCCCCTTAAGGAAGCATAAGTTGGTTTTCTACATTTGAGACCCTGTTCTGTTTTGTAATTCAGTTCCTGTGTAGCCAAGTATACATTCCGTGTAGTAGTGATATCTTATGATTTTTGTTTTTCTGTGTGACTTATTTCACTTAGAATCATCGTACCTGAATCCACTCATTATGCTGCTACGGGCCTGATGACATAGATTTCATTGCTGAGTGATATTGCATTGTACGTAAGTACCACATCTTCTTTATCCATTTTTCGCTTTCTGTGATATTGAACTTGTACCGTAAACGAGGTTCTTGTAAACTGAGCCGTCCCAAACTTCGGGGTGGCTGTGTCTTTTTGATTTTAATTTCCCTAAGCTATAGGACCATAAGTGGAAGTGCCCTAGGCTCTGTTGCTTTGTTTTTTAGATGTTTCAGGAAACACCATACACTTCTCCATTGTCGCTGTTGGCAATTTACATCCCGCCCATCAGCATAACAAGGCTCTCACTTCTCCATGGCCTGTCCTGCCTTTCTGGATTTTACACTTTTATCAGATGGCCCTTTTGACTGGGGGCCAGTGAGACTTCATTGTAGTGCAGATTTCCTTTGCAAGCTTGCTTGGTTGGCCAAAAAGGGCGTATGCGTTTTTTCCTGAATATATTCAGGAAAAAACGCATACGCCCCTTTTGGCCAAGTGCATCATTGTGGACGTTCTGCCTCTTTTCCTATGCTTTACATGCAATTCCAGTCTACCTCCTGAAATCGGTTTCCTGCAATTCTGCCCCGCTTTCAAGTCCTCTTGGCAGCCTTACTTCAATATATTTTTGGATGATAGCTGTCATTTATAACTCTGCAGGTTTGTGAATGACAGTGCCCCTGAGCTCCTTTCTTCAACTCGCTTTCTTGTGAGCTGGCCGCAACACCGCAGGATTGCTTCAGGCCCTAGTGTGGTTCCGGCACGGCACGCTTAGCCTTTGGTTAATTCCTCTTCCTGGTGGGAACGAGAGTTAACTTTGCGCATCCAGACACCTCCAGCTAGTTTCTCATTGGTTCTCCCTATTCCTGTTCATTTTCCGTAGAAATTGCAAACTGGGACAAACAGGAGGTTAAAGGCACTGGCTCTCCAAGTGGGGAGAGTGTTAGTAAAGCGTCTGGAATGTTGCACCCGAGTACCGGGGGACGAATACTGAGACACATTTGAACACGTTTCCTGATCACACGGTGGATCATACTCTGGGTTCCACATGCATGTTTTAGCTGAAGGAAGAATCCCTTAAACCTGGAGAGTTGAGACCCCTGCAATGGGTACCATGCAATATGACTTCAAAGGGTCTGCATTTGCTCAACGATCCTCACCAATCCTATCACTGCTGCGTTTATGCCACTGTACACACGCTTGATTCTCTTTCGGAGACATATAAATCCATAGGTTTTAAGATTCTTACTAATCAGGTATATTTTTAGGCGTTTAATATGGGGTGTTGAGTCCACTTCGTTGAGCAAGGAGTAGCTCTTGTCTATTACATATTTGGCTTATGGAACGGTATCTGTGCTAATTTCAATCTCTGGTTTTATGCAGCACCCCAACTCACCTTTCCCCTTAAGCAAGCATAAGTTGGTTTTCTACATTTGAGACCCCGTTCTGTTTTGTAATTCACTTCCTGTGTAGCCAAGTTTACATTCCGTGTAGTAGTGATATCTTATGATGTTTCTTTTTTGTGTGACTTATTTCACTTAGTATCATCGTACCTGAATCCACTCATTATGCTGCTACGGGCCTGATGACATAGATTTCATTGCTGAGTGATATTGCATTGTACGTAAGTACCACAACTTCTTTATCCATTTTTCGCTTTCTGCGATATTGAACTTGTACCGTAAACGAGGTTCTTGTAAACAGAACCGTCCCAAACTTTGGGGTGGCTGTGTCTTTTTGATTTTAATTTCCCTAAGCTATAGGACCATAAGTGGAAGTGCCCTAGGCTATGTTGCTTAGTTTTTTGGATGTTTCAGGAAACACCATACACTTCTCCAGAGTGGTTGTTGACAATTTACATCCCGCTCATCAGCATAACAAGGCTCCCAGTTCTCCATGGCCTGTCCTGCCTTTCTGGATTTTACACTTTTTTCAGATGGCCCTTTTGACCGGGGGGCAGTGAGACTTCATTTTCGTGCAGATTTCCTTTGTAAGCTTGCTTGGTTGACCAAAAAGGGCGTATGCGTTTTTTCCTGAATATATTCAGGAAAAAACGCATACGCCCTTTTTGGCCAAGTGCATCATTGTGGACGTTCTGCCTCTTTTCCTATGCTTTACATGCAATTCCAGTCTACCTCCTGAAATCGGTTTCCTGCCATTCTGCCCCGCTTTCAAGTCCTCTTGGCAGCCTTACTTCAATATATTTTTGGACGATAGCTGTCATTTATAACTCTGCAGGTTTGTGAATGACAGTGCCCCTGAGCTCCTTTCTTCAACTCGATTTCTTGTGAGCTGCCCGCAACACCGCAGGATTGCTTAAGGCCCTACTGTGGTTCCGGCATGGCACGCAGAGCCTTTGGTTAATTCCTCTTCCTGGTGGGAAATGAGAGTTAAATTTGCCCGTCCAGACACCTCCAGCTAGTCTCTCATTGGTTCTCCCTATTCCTGTTCATTTTCCGCAGAAATTGCAAACTGGGACAAACAGGAGGTTAAAGGCACTGACTCTCCAAGTGGGGAGAGTGTTAGTAAAGCGTCTGGAATGTTGCACCCGAGTACCAGGGGACGAAAACTGAGACACATTTGAACACGTTTCCCAATCACACGGTGGATCATACTCTGGGTTCCACATGCATGTTTTAGCTGAAGGAAGAATCCCTTAAACCTGGAGAGTTGAGACCCATGGAATGGGTACCATGCAATATGACTTCAAAGGGTCTGCATTTGCTCACCGATCCTCACCAATCCTATCACTGCTGCATTTATGCCGCTGTACACACGCTTGATTCTCTTGCAGAGACATATAAATCCATAGGTTTTAAGATTCTTACTAGTCAGGTATATTCTTACGCGTTTAATATGGGGTGTTGGGTCCACTTCGTTGAGCAAGGAGTAGCTCTTGTCTATTACATATTTGGCTTATGGAACGGTATCTGTGCTAATTTCAATCTCTGGTTTTATGCAGCCCCCCAACTCACCTTTCCCCTTAAGCAAGCATAAGTTGGTTTTCTACATTTGAGACCCTGTTCTGTTTTGTAATTCAGTTCCTGTGTAGCCAAGTTTACATTCCGTGTAGTAGTGATATCTTATGATGTTTCTTTTTTTGTGTGACTTATTTCACTTAGAATCATCGTACCTGAATCCACTCATTATGCTGCTATGGGCCTGATGACATAGATTTCATTGCTGAGTGATATTGCATTGTACGTAAGTACCACAACTTCTTTATCCATTTTTCGCTTTCTGTGATATTGAACTTGTACCGTAAACGAGGTTCTTGTAAACTGAGCCGTCCCAAACTTTGGGGTGGCTGTGTCTTTTTGATTTTAATTTCCCTAAGCTATAGGACCATAAGTGGAAGTGCCCTAGGCTCTGTTGCTTTGTTTTTTAGATGTTTCAGGAAACACCATACACTTCTCCAGAGTGGCTGTTGGCAATTTACATCCCGCCCATGAGCATAACAAGGCTCCCAGTTCTCCATGGCCTGTCCTGCCTTTCTGGATTTTACACTTTTTTCAGATGGCCCTTTTGACCGGGGGGCAGTGAGACTTCATTTTCGTGCAGATTTCCTTTGTAAGCTTGCTTGGTTGACCAAAAAGGGCGTATGCGTTTTTTCCTGAATATATTCAGGAAAAAACGCATACGCCCTTTTTGGCCAAGTGCATCATTGTGGACGTTCTGCCTCTTTTGCTATGCTTTACATGCAATTCCAGTCTACCTCCTGAAATCGGTTTCCTGCAATTCTGCCCCGCTTTCAAGTCCTCTTGGCAGCCTTACTTCAATATATTTTTGGACGATAGCTGTCATTTATAACTCTGCAGGTTTGTGAATGACAGTGCCCCTGAGCTCCTTTCTTCAACTCGATTTCTTGTGAGCTGCCCGCAACACCGCAGGATTGCTTCAGGCCCTACTGTGGTTCCGGCATGGAACGCAGAGCCTTTGGTTAATTCCTCTTCCTGGTGGGAAATGAGAGTTAAATTTGCCCGTCCAGACACCTCCAGCTAGTCTCTCATTGGTTCTCCCTATTCCTGTTCATTTTCCGCAGAAATTGCAAACTGGGCCAAACAGGAGGTTAAAGGCACTGACTCTCCAAGTGGGGAGAGTGTTAGTAAAGCGTCTGGAATGTTGCACCCGAGAACCGGGGGACGAAAACTGAGACACATTTGAACACGTTTCCGATCACACAGTGGATCATACTCTGGGTTCCACATGCATGTTTTAGCTGAAGGAAGAATCCCTTAAACCTGGAGAGTTGAGATCCATGGAATGGGTACCATGCAATATGACTTCAAAGGGTCTGCATTTGCTCACCGAACCTCACCAATCCTATCACTGCTGCGTTTATGCCGCTGTACACACGCTTGATTCTCTTTTGGAGACATATAAATCCATAGGTTTTAAGATTCTTACTAGTCAGGTATATTCTTACGCGTTTAATATGGGGTGTAGAGTCCACTTCATTGAGCAAGGAGTAGCTCTTGTCTATTACATATTTGGCTTATGGAACGGTATCTGTGTTAATTTCAATCTCTGGTTTTATGTAGCACCCCAACTCACCTTTCCCCTTAAGCAAGCATAAGTTGGTTTTCTACATTTGAGACCCTGTTCTGTTTTGTAATTCAGTTCCTGTGTAGCCAAGTTTACATTCCGTGTAGTAGTGATATCTTATGATGTTTCTTTTTCTGTGTGACTTATTTCACTTAGAATCATCGTACCTGAATCCACTCATTATGCTGCTATGGGCAGATGACATAGATTTCATTGCTGAGTGATATTGCATTGTACGTAAGTACCACAACTTCTTTATCCATTTTTCACTTTCTGTGATATTGAACTTGTACCGTAAACGAGGTTCTTGTAAACAGAGCCATCCCAAACTTTGGGGTGGCTGTGTCTTTTTGATTTTAATTTCCCTAAGCTATAGGACCATAAGTGGAAGTGCCCTAGGCTCTGTTGCTTTGTTTTTTAGATGTTTCAGGAAACACCATACACTTCTCCAGAGTGGCTGTTGGCAATTTACATCCCGCCCATGAGCATAACAAGGCTCCCAGTTCTCCATGGCCTGTCCTGCCTTTCTGGATTTTACATTTTTTTCAGATGGCCCATTTGACCGGGGCACAGTGAGACCTTATTGTAGTGCAGATTTCGTTTTCAAGCTTGATTTGTTCGCCAAAAAGTGCATATGCATGTTTTCCTGAATATATTCAGGAAAAAACGCGTATGCCCTTTTTGGCCAAGTCCATCATTGTGGACGTTCTGCCTCTTTTCCTATGCTTTACATGCAATTCCAGTCTACCTCCTGAAATCGGTTTCCTGCAATTCTGCCCCGCTTTCAAGTCCTCTTGGCAGCCTTACTTCAATATATTTTTGGACGATAGCTGTCATTTATAACTCTGCAGGTTTGAAAATGACAGTGCCCCTGAGCTCCTTTCTTCAACTCGCTTTCTTGTGAGCTGGCCGCAACACCGCAGGATTGCTTCAGGCCCTAGTGTGGTTTCGGCATGGCCCGCTGAGGCTTTGGTTAATTCCTCTTCCTGGTGGGAAATGAGAGTTAAATTTGCCCGTTCAGACATCTCCAGCTAGTCTCTCATTGGTTCTCCCTATTCCTGTTCATTTTCCGCAGAAATTGCAAACTGGGACAAACAGGAGGTTAAAGGCACTGACTCTCCAAGTGGGGAGAGTGTTAGTAAAGCGTCTGGAATGTTGCACCCGAGTACCAGGACACGAAAACTGAGACACATTTGAACACGTTTCCTGATCACACGGTGGATCATACTCTGGGTTCCACATGCATGTTTTAGCTGAAGGAAGAATCCCTTAAACCTGGAGAGTTGAGACCCATGGAATGGGTACCATGCAATATGACTTCAAAGGGTCTGCATTTGCTCACCGAACCTCACCAATCCTATCAGGGCTGCATTTATGCCGCTGTACACACGCTTGATTCTCTTTCGGAGCATATAAATCCATAGGTTTTAAGATTGTTACTAGTCAGGTATATTCTTAGGCGTTTAATATGGGGTGTTGAGTCCACTTCGTTGAGCAAGGAGTAGCTCTTGTCTATGACATATTTGGCTTATGGAACGGTATCTGTGCTAATTTCAATCTCTGGTTTTATGCAGCCCCCCAACTCAAGTTTCCCCTTAAGCAAGCATAAGTTGGTTTTCTACATTTGAGACCCCGTTCTGTTTTGTAATTCAGTTCCTGTGTAGCCAAGTTTACATTCCGTGTAGTAGTGATATCTTATGATGTTTCTTTTTCTGTGTGACTTATTTCACTTAGAATCATCGTATCTGAATCCACTCATTATGCTGCTACGGGCCTGATGACATAGATTTCATTGCTGAGTGATATTGCATTGTACGTAAGTACCACAAGTTCTTTATCCATTTTTCACTTTCTGTGATATTGAATTTGTACCGTAAACGAGGTTCTTGTAAACAGAGCTGTCCCAAACTTTGGGGTGGCTGTGTGTTTTAGATTTTAATTTCCCTAAGCTATAGGACCATAAGTGGAAGTGCCCTAGGCTCTGATGCCTTGTTTTTTAGATGTTTCAGGAAACACCATACACTTCTCCAGAGTGGCTGTTGGCAATTTACATCCCGCCCATCAGCATAACAAGGCTCCCAGTTCTCCATGGCCTGTCCTGCCTTTCTGGATTTTACACTTTTTTCAGATGGCCGTTTTGACCGGGGAGCAGTGACACTCCATTGTAGTGCAGACTTCCTTTGCACGCTTGCTTGGTTGGCCAAAAAGGGCGTATGCGTTTTTTCCTGAATATATTCAGGAAAAAACGCATACGCACTTTTTGGCCGAGTGCATCATTGTGGACGTTCTGCCTCTTTTCCTATGCTTTACATGCAATTCCAGTCTACCTCCTGAAATCAGTTTCCTGCAATTCTGCCCCGCTTTCAAGTCCTCTTGGCAGCCTTACTTCAATATATTTTTGGACGATAGCTGTCATTTATAACTCTGCAGGTTTGTGAATGACAGTGCCCCTGAGCTCCTTTCTTCAACTCGCTTTCTTGTGAGCTGGCCGCAACACCGCAGGATTGCTTCAGGCCCTAGTGTGGTTCTGGCATGGCACATTGAGCCTTTGGTTAATTCCTCTTCCTGGTGGGAAATGAGAGTTAAATTTGCCCATCCAGACACCTCCAGCTAGTCTCTCATTTGTTCCGTCTATTCCTGTTCATTTTCCACAGAAATTGCAAACTGTGCCAAACAGGAGGTTAAAGGCACTGACTCTCCAAGAGGGGTGAGTGTTAGTAAAGCGTCTGGAATGTTGCACCCGAGTACCAGGGGACGAAAACTGGCACATTTGAACACGTTTTCTGATCACACGGTGGATGATACTCTGGGTTCCACATGCATGTTTTAGCTGAAGGAAGAATCCCTTAAACCTGGAGAGTTGAGATCCATGGAATGGGTACCATGCAATATGACTTCAAAGGGTCTGCATTTGCTCACCGAACCTCACCAATCCTATCACTGCTGCATTTATGCCGCTGTACACACGCTTGATTCTCTTTCGGAGCATATAAATCCATAGGTTTTAAGATTCTTACTAGTCAGATATATTCTTAGGAGTTTAATATGGGGTGTTGAGTCCACTTCGTTGAGCAAGGAGTAGCTCTTGTCTATTACATATTTGGCTTATGGAACGGTATCTGTGCTAATTTCAATCTCTGGTTTTATGCAGCACCCCAACTCACCTTTCCCTTTAAGGAAGCATAAGTTGGTTTTCTACATTTGAGACCCTGTTCTGTTTTGTAATTCAGTTCCTGTGTAGCCAAGTTTACATTCCGTGTAGTAGTGATATCTTATGATGTTTCTTTTTCTCTGTGACTTATTTCACTTAGAATCATCGTACCTGAATCCACTCATTATGCTGCTACGGGCCTGATGACATAGATTTCATTGCTGAGTGATATTGCATTGTACGTAAGTACCACAACTTCTTTATCCATTTTTCGCTTTCTGCGTTATTGAACTTGTACCGTAAACGAGGTTCTTGTAAACTGAACCGTCCCAAATTTGGGGTGGCTGTGTCTTTTTGATTTTAATTTCCCTAAGCTATAGGACCATAAGTGGAAGTGCCCTAAGCTCTGTTGCTTTGTTTTTTAGATGTTTCAGGAAACACCATACAGTTCTCCAGAGTGCCTGTTGGCAATTTACATCCCGCCCATCAGCATAACAAGGCTCCCAGTTCTCCATGGCCTGTCCTGCCTTTCTGGATTTTACACTTTTTTCAGATGGCCCATTTGACCGGGGCGCAGTGAGACCTTATTGTAGTGCAGATTTCCTTTTCAAGCATGATTGGTTGGCCAAAAAGGGCATATGCATGTTTTCCTGAATATATTCAGGAAAAAACGCGTATGCCGTTTTTGGCCAAGTCCATCATTGTGGACGTTCTGCCTCTTTTCCTATGCTTTACATGCAATTCCAGTCTACCTCCTGAAATCGGTTTCCTGCAATTCTGCCCCGCTTTCAAGTCCTCTTGGCAGCCTTACTTCAATATATTTTTGGACGATAGCTGTCAGTTATAACTGTGCAGGTTTGTGAATGACAGTGCCCCTGAGCTTCTTTCCTCAACTCGCTTTCTTGTGAGCAGGCCACAACACCGCAGGATTGCTTCAGGCCCTAGTGTTGTTCCGGCACAGCACGCTGAGCCTTTGGTTAATTCCTCTTCCTGGTGGGTAATGAGAGTTAAATTTGCCCGTCCAGACCCCTCAAGCTAGTCTCTCTTGTTTCTCCCTATTCCTGTTCATTTTCTGCAGAAATTGCAAACTGGGCCAAACAGGAGGTTAAAGGCACTGACTCTCCAACTGGGGAGAGTGTTAGTAAAGCGTCTGGAATGTTGCACCCGAGTACCGGGGGACGAATACTGAGACATATTTGAACACGTTTCCCGATCACACGGTGGATCATACTCTGGGTTCCACATGCATGTTTTAGCTGAAGGAAGAATCCCTTCAACCTGGAGAGTTGAGACCCATGGAATGGGTACCATGCAATATGACTTCAAAGGGTCTGCATTTGCTCAACGATCCTCACCAATCCTATCACTGCTGCGTTTATGCCACTGTACACACGCTTGATTCTCTTTCGGAGACATATAAATCCATAGGTTTTAAGATTCTTACTAATCAGGTATATTTTTAGGCGTTTAATATGGGGTGTTGAGTCCACTTCGTTGAGCAAGGAGTAGCTCTTGTCTATTACATATTTGGCTTATGGAACGGTATCTGTGCTAATTTCAATCTCTGGTTTTATGCAGCACCCCAACTCACCTTTCCCCTTAAGCAAGCATAAGTTGGTTTTCTACATTTGAGACCCCGTTCTGTTTTGTAATTCAGTTCCTGTGTAGCCAAGTTTACATTCCGTGTAGTAGTGATATCTTATGATTTTTCTTTTTCTCTGTGACTTATTTCACTTAGAATCATCGTACCTGAATCCACTCATTATGCTGCTACGGGCCTGATGACATAGATTTCATTGCTGAGTGATATTGCATTGTACGTAAGTACCACAACTTCTTTATCCATTTTTCGCTTTCTGCGATATTAAACTTGTACCGTAAACGAGGTTCTTGTAAACAGAGCCGTCCCAAACTTTTGGGTGGCTGTGTCTTTTTGATTTTAATTTCCCTAAGCTATAGGACCATAAGTGGAAGTGCCCTAGGCTCTGTTGCTTTGTTTTTTAGATGTTTCAGGAAACACCATACACTTCTCCAGAGTGGCTGTTGGCAATTTACATCCCGCCCATGAGCATAACAAGGCTCCCAGTTCTCCATGGCTTGTCCTGCCTTTCTGGATTTTACACTTTTTTCAGATGGCCCTTTTGACCGGGGGGGCAGTGAGACTTCATTGTAGTGCAAATTTCCTTTGCAAGCTTGATTGGTTCGCCAAAAAGTGCATATGCATGTTTTCCTGAATATATTCAGGAAAAAACGCGTATGCCCTTTTTGGCCAAGTCCATCATTGTGGACCTTCTGCCTCTTTTCCTATGCTTTACATGCAATTCCAGTCTACCTCCTGAAATCGGTTTCCTGCAATTCTGCCCCGCTTTCGAGTCCTCTTGGCAGCCTTACTTCAATATATTTTTGGACGATAGCTGTCATTTATAACTCTGCAGGTTTGAAAATGACAGTGCCCCTGAGCTCCTTTCTTCAACTCGCTTTCTTGTGAGCTGGCCGCAACACCGCAGGATTGCTTCAGGCCCTAGTGTGGTTTCGGCATGGCCCGCTGAGGCTTTGGTTAATTCCTCTTCCTGGTGGGAAATGAGAGTTAAATTTGCCCGTTCAGACATCTCCAGCTAGTCTCTCATTGGTTCTCCCTATTCCTGTTCATTTTCCGCAGAAATTGCAAACTGGGACAAACAGGAGGTTAAAGGCACTGACTCTCCAAGTGGGGAGAGTGTTAGTAAAGCGTCTGGAATGTTGCACCCGAGTACCAGGACACGAAAACTGAGACACATTTGAACACGTTTCCTGATCACACGGTGGATCATACTCTGGGTTCCACATGCATGTTTTAGCTGAAGGAAGAATCCCTTAAACCTGGAGAGTTGAGACCCATGGAATGGGTACCATGCAATATGACTTCAAAGGGTCTGCATTTGCTCACCGAACCTCACCAATCCTATCAGGGCTGCATTTATGCCGCTGTACACACGCTTGATTCTCTTTCGGAGCATATAAATCCATAGGTTTTAAGATTGTTACTAGTCAGGTATATTCTTAGGCGTTTAATATGGGGTGTTGAGTCCACTTCGTTGAGCAAGGAGTAGCTCTTGTCTATGACATATTTGGCTTATGGAACGGTATCTGTGCTAATTTCAATCTCTGGTTTTATGCAGCCCCCCAACTCAAGTTTCCCCTTAAGCAAGCATAAGTTGGTTTTCTACATTTGAGACCCCGTTCTGTTTTGTAATTCAGTTCCTGTGTAGCCAAGTTTACATTCCGTGTAGTAGCGATATCTTATGATGTTTCTTTTTCTGTGTGACTTATTTCACTTAGAATCATCATACCTGAATCCACTCATTATGCTGCTACGGGCCTGATGACATAGATTTCATTGCTGAGTGATATTGCATTGTACGTAAGTACCACAAGTTCTTTATCCATTTTTCACTTTCTGTGATATTGAATTTGTACCGTAAACGAGGTTCTTGTAAACAGAGCTGTCCCAAACTTTGGGGTGGCTGTGTGTTTTAGATTTTAATTTCCCTAAGCTATAGGACCATAAGTGGAAGTGCCCTAGGCTCTGATGCCTTGTTTTTTAGATGTTTCAGGAAACACCATACACTTCTCCAGAGTGGCTGTTGGCAATTTACATCCCGCCCATCAGCATAACAAGGCTCCCAGTTCTCCATGGCCTGTCCTGCCTTTCTGGATTTTACACTTTTTTCAGATGGCCGTTTTGACCGGGGAGCAGTGACACTCCATTGTAGTGCAGACTTCCTTTGCACGCTTGCTTGGTTGGCCAAAAAGGGCGTATGCGTTTTTTCCTGAATATATTCAGGAAAAAACGTATACGCACTTTTTGGCCGAGTGCATCATTGTGGACGTTCTGCCTCTTTTCCTATGCTTTACATGCAATTCCAGTCTACCTCCTGAAATCAGTTTCCTGCAATTCTGCCCCGCTTTCAAGTCCTCTTGGCAGCCTTACTTCAATATATTTTTGGACGATAGCTGTCATTTATAACTCTGCAGGTTTGTGAATGACAGTGCCCCTGAGCTCCTTTCTTCAACTCGGTTTCTTGTGAGCTGACCGCAACACCGCACGACTGCTTCAGGCCCTAGTTTTGTTCCGGCATGACATGCTGAGCCTTTGGTTAATTCCTCTTCCTGGTGGGAAATGAGAGTTAAATTTGCCCGTCCAGACACCTCCATCTAGTCTCTCATTGGTTCTCCCTATTCCTGTTCATTTTCTGCAGAAATTGCAAACTGGGCCAAACAGAAGTTTAAAGGCACTGACTCTCCAAATGGGGAGAGTCTTAGTAAAGCATCTGGAATGTTGCACCCGAGTACCAGGGAATGAAAACTGAGACACATTTGAACACGTTTCCCAATCACACGGTGGATCATACTCTGGGTTCCACATGCATGTTTTAGCTGAAGGAAGAATCCCTTAAACCTGGAGAGTTGAGACCCATGGAAAGGGTACCATGCAATATGACTTCAAAGGGTCTGCATTTGCTCACCGAACCTCACCAATCCTATCACTGCTGCGTTTATGCCGTTGTACAGACGCTTGATTCTCTTTCGGAGAGATATAAATCCATAGGTTTTAAGATTCTTACTAGTCAAGTATATACTTAGGCGTTTAAAATGGGGTGTTGAGTCCACTTCTTTGAGCAAGGAGTAGCTCTTGTCTATTATATATTTGGCTTATGGAACGGTATCTGTGCTAATTTCAATCTCTGGTTTTATGCAGCACCCCAACTCACCTTTCCCCTTAAGCAAGCATAAGTTGGTTTTCTACATTTGAGATGCTGTTCTGTTTTGTAATTCAGTTCCTGTGTAGCCAAGTTTACATTCCATGTATTAGTGATATCTTATGATGATTCTTTTCTGTGTGATTTATTTCACTTAGAATCATCGTACCTGAATCCACTCATTATGCAGCTACAGGCCTGATAACATAGAATTCATTGCTGAGTGATATTGCATTCAAAGTAAGTACCACAACTTCTTTATCCATTTCTCGCTTTCTCTGATATTGAACTTGTACCGTAAACGAGGTTCTTGTAAACAGAGCCGTCCCAAACTTTGGGGTGGCTGTGTCTTTTTGATTTTAATTTCCCTAAGCTATAGGACCATAAGTGGAAGTGCCCTAGGCTCTGTTGCTTTGCTTTTTAGATGTTTCAGGAAACACCATACACTTCTCCAGAGTGGCTGTTGGCAATTTACATCCCGCCCATCAGCATAACAAGGTTCCCAATTCTCCATGGCCTGTCCTGCCTTTCTGGATTTTACACTTTTTTCAGATGGCCCTTTTGACCGGGGGCAGTGAGACTTCATTGTAGTGCAGATTTCCTTTGCAAGCTTGCTTGGTTGGCCAAAAAGGGCGTATGCGTTTTTTCCTGAATATATTCAGGAAAAAACGCATACGCCCTATTTGGCCAAGTGCATCATTGTGGACGTTCTGCCTCTTTTCCTATGCTTTACATGCTATTCCAGTCTACCTCCTGAAATCGGTTTCCTGCAATTCTGCCCCGCTTTCAAGTCCTCTTGGCAGCCTTACTTCAATATATTTTTGGACGATAGCTGTCATTTATAACTCTGCATGTATGTGAATGACAGTGCCCCTGAGCTCCTTTCTTCAACTCGCTTTCTTGTGAGCTGGCCGCAACACCGCAGGATTGCTTCAGGCCCTACTGTGGTTCCGGCATGGCACGCTGAGCCTTTGGTTAATTCCTATTCCTGGTGGGAAATGAGAGTTAAATTTGCCCGTCCAGACACCTCCAGCTAGTCTCTCATTGGTTCTCCCTATTCCTGTTCATTTTCCGCAGAAATTGCAAACTGGGCCAAACAGGAGGTTAAAGGCACTGAGTCTCCAAGTGGGGAGAGTGTTAGTAAAGCGTCTGGAATGTTGCACCCGAGTACCAGGGGACGAAAACTGAGACACATTTGAACACGTTTCCCGATCACATGGTGGATCATACTCTGGGTTCCACATGCATGTTTTAGCTGAAGGAAGAATCCCTTAAACCTGGAGAGTTGAGACCCCTGCAATGGGTACCATGCAATATGACTTCAAAGGGTCTGCATTTGCTCACCGAACCTCACCAATCCTATCACTGCTGCATTTATGCCACTGTACACACGCTTGATTCTCTTTCGGAGACATATAAATCCATAGGTTTTAAGATTCTTACTAGTCAGGTATATTCTTAGGCGTTAAATATGGGGTGTAGAGTCCACTTCGTTGAGCAAGGAGTAGCTCTTGTCTATTACATATTTGGCTTATGGAACGGTATCTGTGCTAATTTCAATCTCTGGTTTTATGCAGCACCCCAACTCACCATTCCCCTTAAGCAAGCATAAGTCGGTTTTCTACATTTGAGACCCTGTTCTGTTTTGTAATTCAGTTCCTGTGTAGCCCAGTTTACATTCCATGTGGTAGAGATATCTTATGATGTTTGTTTTTCTGTGTGACTTATTTCACTTAGAATCATCGTACCTGAATCCACTCATTATGCTGCTACGGGCCTGATGACATAGATTTCATTGCTGAGTGATATTGCATTGTACGTAAGTACCACAACTTCTTTATCCATTTTTCGCTTTCTGTGATATTGAACTTGGTCCATAAATGAGGTTCTTGTAAACAGAGCTGTCCCAAAGATTGGGGTGGTTGTGTGTTTTAGATTTTAATTTCCCTAAGCTATAGGACCATAAGTGGAAGTGCACTAGGCTCTGTTGCCTTGTTTTTTAGATGTTTCAGGAAACACCATACACTTCTCCAGAGTGACTGTTGGCAATTTACTTCCCGCCCATCAGCATAACAAGGCTCCCAGTTCTCCATGGCCTGTCCTGCCTTTCTGGATTTTACACTTTTTTCAGATGGCCCTTTTGACCGGGGGGAAGTGAGACTTCATTGTAGTGCAGATTTCCTTTGCAAGCTTGCTTGGTTGGCCAAAAAGGGCGTATGCGTTTATTCCTGAATATATTCAGGAAAAAACGCATACGCCCTTTTTGGCCAAGTGCATCATTGTGGACGTTCTGCCTCTTTTCCTATGCTTTACATGCAATTCCAGTCTACCTCCTGAAATCGGTTTCCTGCAATTCTGCCCCGCTTTCAAGTCCTCTTGGCAGCCTTTCTTCAATATATTTTTGGACGATAGCTGTCATTTATAACTCTGCAGGTATGTGAATGACAGTGCCCCTGAGCTCCTTTCTTCAACTCGCTTTCTTGTGAGCTGGCCGCAACACCGCAGCATTGCGTCAGGCCCTAGTGTGGTTCCGGCATGGCACACTGAGCCTTTGGTTAATTCCTCTTCCTGGTGGGAAATGAGAGTTAAATTTGCCCGTCCAGACACCTCCAGCTAGTCTCTCATTGGTTCTCCCTATTCCTGTTCATTTTCCGCAGAAATTGCAAACTGGGCCAAACAGGAGGTTAAAGGCACTGACTCTCCAAGTGGGGAGAGTGTTAGTAAAGCGTCTGGAATGTTGCACCCGAGTACCAGGGGACGAAAACTGAGACACATTTGAACACGTTTCCCGATTACATGGTGGATCATACTCTGGGTTCCACATGCATGTTTTAGCTGAAGGAAGAATCCCTTAAACCTGGAGAGTTGAGACCCCTGCAATGGGTACCATGCAATATGACTTCAAAGGGTCTGCATTTGCTCACCGAACCTCACCAATCCTATCACTGCTGCATTTATGCCACTGTACACACGCTTGATTCTCTTTCGGAGACATATAAATCCATAGGTTTTAAGATTCTTACTAGTCAGGTATATTCTTAGGCGTTTAATATGGGGTGTAGAGTCCACTTCGTTGAGCAAGGAGTAGCTCTTGTCTATTACATATTTGGCTTATGGAATGGTATCTGTGCTAATTTCAATCTCTGGTTTTATGCAGCACCCCAACTTAGCTTTCCCCTTAAGCAAGCATAAGTCGGTTTTCTACATTTGAGACGCTGTTCTGTTTTGTAATTCAGTTCCTCTGTAGCCAAGTTTACATTCCATGTGGTAGAGATATCTTATGATGTTTCTTTCTCTGTGTGACTTATTTCACTTACAATCATCGTACCTGAATCCACTCATTATGCTGCTATGGGCCTGATGACATAGATTTCATTGCTGAGTGATATTGCATTGTACGTAAGTACCACAACTTCTTTATCCATTTTGCGCTTTCTGTGATATTGAACTTGTACCGTAAACGAGGTTCTTGTAAACAGAGCTGTCCCAAAGATTGGGGTGGTTGTGTGTTTTAGATTTTAATTTCCCTAAGCTATAGGACCATAAGTGGAAGTGCCCTAGGCTCTGTTGCCTTGTTTTTTAGATGTTTCAGGAAACACCATACACTTCTCCAGAGTGACTGTTGGCAATTTACATCCCGCCCATCAGCATAACAAGGCTCCCAGTTCTCCATGGCCTGTCCTGCCTTTCTGGATTTTACACATTTTTCAGATGGCCCTTTTGACCGGGGGCAGTGAGACTTCATTGTAGTGCAGATTTCCTTTGCAAGCTTGCTTGGTTGGCCAAAAAGGGCGTATGCGTTTATTCCTGAATATATTCAGGAAAAAACGCATACGCCCTTTTTGGCCAAGTGCATCATTGTGGACGTTCTGCCCCTTTTCCTATGCTTTACATGCAATTCCAGTCTACCTCCTGAAATCGGTTTCCTGCAATTCTGCCCCGCTTTCAAGTCCTCTTGGCAGCCTTACTTCAATATATTTTTGGACGATAGCTGTCATTTATAACTCTGCAGGTATGTGAATGACAGTGCCCCTGAGCTCCTTTCTTCAACTCGCTTTCTTGTGAGCTGGCCGCAACACCGCAGCATTGCGTCAGGCCCTAGTGTGGTTCCGGCATGGCACACTGAGCCTTTGGTTAATTCCTCTTCCTGGTGGGAAATGAGAGTTAAATTTGCCCGTCCAGACACCTCCAGCTAGTCTCTCATTGGTTCTCCCTATTCCTGTTCATTTTCCGCAGAAATTGCAAACTGGGCCAAACAAGAGGTTAAAGGCACTGACTCTCCAAGTGGGGAGAGTGTTAGTAAAGCATCTGGAATGTTGCACCCGAGTCCCGGGGGATGAAAACTGACACAATTAAACACGTTTCCCGATCACACGGTGGATCATACTCTGGGTTCCACATGCATGTTTTAGCTGAAGGAAGAATCCCTTAAACCTGGAGAGTTGAGACCCATGGAATGGGTACCATGCAATATGACTTCAAAGGGTTTGCATTTGTCCACCGAACCTCACCAATCCTATCACTGCTGCGTTTATGACACTGTACACACGCTTGATTCTCTTTCGGAGACATATAAATCCATAGGTTTTAAGATTCTTTCTAGTCAGGTATATTTTTACGCGTTTAATATGGGGTGTAGAGTCCACTTCGTTGAGCAAGGAGTAGCTCTTGTCTATTACATATTTGGCTTATGGAACGGTATCTCTTCTAATTTCAATCTCTGGTTTTATGCAGCACCCCAACTCACCTTTCGCCTTAAGCAATCATTAGTTGGTTTTCTACATTTGAGACCCTGTTCTGTTTTGTAATTCAGTTCCTGTGTAGCCAAGTTTACATTCCTTGTAGTAGTGATATCTTATGATGTTTGTTTTTCTGTGTGACTTACTTCACTTAGAATCATCGTACCTGAATCCACTCATTATGCTGTTACGGGCCTGATGACATAGATTTCATTGCTGAGTGATATTGCATTGTACGTAAGTACCACAATTTCTTTATGCATTTTTCACTTTCTGTGATATTGAACTTAGACCATAAATGAGGTTCTTGTAAACAGAGCTGTCCCTAACTTTGGGGTGGCTGAG
Source organism: Pseudorca crassidens (assembly GCF_039906515.1). Classification (NCBI taxonomy): domain Eukaryota; kingdom Metazoa; phylum Chordata; class Mammalia; order Artiodactyla; family Delphinidae; genus Pseudorca; species Pseudorca crassidens. The sequence goes on along the minus strand of NW_027136049.1, from coordinate 356,829 downwards.
TCTTTTTGATTTTAATTTCCCTAAGCTATAGGACCATAAGTGGAAGTGCCCTAGGCTCTGTTGCTTTGTTTTTTAGATGTTTCAGGAAACACCATACACTTCTCCAGAGTGGCTGTTGGCAATTTACATCCCACCCATCAGCATAACAAGGCTCCCAGTTCTCCATGGCCTGTCCTGCCTTTCTGGATTTTACACTTTTTTCAGATGGCCCTTTTGACCGGGGAGCAGTGAGACTTCATTGTAGTGCAGATTTCTTTGCAAGCTTGCTTGGTTGGCCAAAAAGGGCGTATGCGTTTTTTCCTGAATATATTCAGGAAAAAACGCATACGCCCTTTTTGGCCAAGTGCATCATTGTGGACGTTCTGCCTCTTTTCCTATGCTTTACATGCAATTCCAATCTACCTCCTGAAATCGGTTTCCTGCAATTCTGCCCCGCATTCAAGTCCTCTTGGCAGCCTTACTTCAATATATTTTTGGACGATAGCTATCATTTATAACTCTGCAGGTATGTGAATGACAGTGCCCCTGAGCTCCTTTCTTCAACTCGCTTTCTTGTGAGCTGGCCGCAACACCGCAGGATTGCTTCAGGCCGTAGTGTGGTTCCGGCATGGCACGCTGAGCCTTTGTTTAATTCCTCTTCCTGGTGGGAAATGAGAGTTAAATTTGCCCGTCCAGACACCTCCAGCTAGTCTCTCATTGGTTCTCCCTATTCCTGTTCATTTTCCGCAGAAATTGCAAACTGGGCCAAACAGGAGGTTAAAGGCACTGACTCTCCAAGTGGGGAGAGTGTTAGTAAAGCGTCTGGAATGTTGCACCCGAGTACCAGGGGACGAAAACTGAGACACATTTGAACACGTTTCCCGATCACATGGTGGATCATACTCTGGGTTCCACATGCATGTTTTAGCTGAAGGAAGAATCCCTTAAACCTGGAGAGTTGAGACCCCTGCAATGGGTACCATGCAATATGACTTCAAAGGGTCTGCATTTGCTCACCGAACCTCACCAATCCTATCACTGCTGCATTTATGCCACTGTACACACGCTTGATTCTCTTTCTGAGACATATAAATCCATAGGTTTTAAGATTCTTACTAGTCAGGTATATTCTTAGGCGTTTAATATGGGGTGTAGAGTCCACTTCGTTGAGCAAGGAGTAGCTCTTGTCTATTACATATTTGGCTTATGGAACGGTATCTGTGCTAATTTCAATCTCTGGTTTTATGCAGCACCCCAACTCACCTTTCCCCTTAAGCAAGCATAAGTCGGTTTTCTACATTTGAGACCCTGTTCTGTTTTGTAATTCAGTTCCTGTGTAGCCAAGTTTACATTCCATGTGGTAGAGATATCTTATGATGTTTCTTTTTCTCTGTGACTTATTTCACTTAGAATCATCGTACCTGAATCCACTCATTATGCTGCTACGGGCCTCATGACATAGATTTCATTGCTGAGTGATATTGCATTGTACGTAAGTACCACAACTTCTTTATCCATTTTTCACTTTCTGTGATTTTGAACTTATACTGTAAACGAGGTTCTTGTAAACAGAGCCTTCCCAAACTTTGGGGTGGCTGTGTCTTTTTGATTTTAATTTCCCTAAGCTATAGGACCATAAGTTGAAGTGCCCTAGGCTCTGTTGCTTTGTTTTGTAGATGTTTCAGGAAACACCATACACTTCTCCAGAGTGGCTGTTGGCAATTTACATCCCGCCCATCAGCATAACAAGGCTCCCAGTTCTCCATGGCCTGTCCTGCCTTTCTGGATTTTACACTTTTTTCAGATGGCCCTTTTGACCGGGGGGCAGTGAGACTTCATTGTAGTGCAGATTTCCTTTGCAAGCTTGCTTGGTTGGCCAAAAAGGGCGTATGCGTTTTTTCCTGAATATATTCAGGAAAAAACGCATACGCCCTTTTTGGCCAAGTGCATCATTGTGGACGTTCTGCCTCTTTTCCTATGCTTTACATGCAATTCCAGTCTACCTCCTGAAATCGGTTTCCTGCAATTCTGCCCCGCTTTCAAGTCCTCTTGGCAGCCTTACTTCAATATATTTTTGGACGATAGCTATCATTTATAACTCTGCAGGTATGTGAATGACAGTGCCCCTGAGCTCCTTTCTTCAACTCGCTTTCTTGTGAGCTGGCCGCAACACCGCAGGATTGCTTCAGGCCCTAGTGTGGTTCCGGCATGGCACGCTGAGCCTTTGTTTAATTCCTCTTCCTGGTGGGAAATGAGAGTTAAATTTGCCCGTCCAGACACCTCCAGCTAGTCTCTCATTGGTTCTCCCTATTCCTGTTCATTTTCCGCAGAAATTGCAAACTGGGCCAAACAGGAGGTTAAAGGCACTGAGTCTCCAAGTGGGGAGAGTGTTAGTAAAGCGTCTGGAATGTTGCACCCGAGTACCAGGGGACGAAAACTGAGACACATTTGAACACGTTTCCCGATCACATGGTGGATCATACTCTGGGTTCCACATGCATGTTTTAGCTGAAGGAAGAATCCCTTAAACCTGGAGAGTTGAGACCCCTGCAATGGGTACCATGCAATATGACTTCAAAGGGTCTGCATTTGCTCACCGAACCTCACCAATCCTATCACTGCTGCATTTATGCCACTGTACACACGCTTGATTCTCTTTCGGAGACATATAAATCCATAGGTTTTAAGATTCTTACTAGTCAGGTATATTCTTAGGCGTTTAATATGGGGTGTAGAGTCCACTTCGTTGAGCAAGGAGTAGCTCTTGTCTATTACATATTTGGCTTATTGAACGGTATCTGTGCTAATTTCAATCTCTGGTTTTATGCAGCACCCCAACTCACCTTTCCCCTTAAGCAAGCATAAGTCGGTTTTCTACATTTGAGACCCTGTTCTGTTTTGTAATTCAGTTCCTGTGTAGCCAAGTTTACATTCCATGTGGTAGAGATATCTTATGATGTTTCTTTTTCTGTGTGACTTATTTCACTTAGAATCATCGTACCTGAATCCACTCATTATGCTGCTATGGGCCTGATGACATAGATTTCATTGCTGAGTGATATTGCATTGTACGTAAGTACCACAACTTCTTTATCCATTTTTCACTTTCTGTGATTTAGAACTTGTACTGTAAACGAGGTTCTTGTAAACAGAGCCTTCCCAAACTTTGGGGTGGCTGTGTCTTTTTGATTTTAATTTCCCTAAGCTATAGGACCATAAGTGGAAGTGCCCTAGGCTCTGTTGCTTTGTTTTTTAGATGTTTCAGGAAACACCATACACTTCTCCAGAGTGGCTGTTGGCAATTTACATCCCGCCCATCAGCATAACAAGGCTCCCAGTTCTCCATGGCCTGTCCTGCCTTTCTGGATTTTACACTTTTTTCAGATGGCCCTTTTGACCGGGGGCAGTGAGACTTCATTGTAGTGCAGATTTCCTTTTCAAGCTTGCTTGGTTGACCAAAATGGGCGTATGCGTTTTTTCCTGAATATATTCAGGAAAAAACGCATACGCCCTTTTTGGCCAAGTGCATCATTGTGGACGTTCTGCCTCTTTTCCTTTGCTTTACATGCAATTCCAGTCTACCTCCTGAAATCGGTTTCCTGCAATTCTGCCCAGCGTTCAAGTCCTCTTGGCAGCCTTACTTCAATATATTTTTGGACGATAGCTGTCATTTATAACTCTGCAGGTTTCTGAATGACAGTGCCCCTGAGCTCCTTTCTTCAACTCGCTTTCTTGTGAGCTGGCCGCAACACCGCAGCATTGCTTCAGGCCCTAGTGTGGTTCCGGCATGACATGCTGAGCCTTTGGTTAATTCCTCTTCCTGGTGGGAAATGAGAGTTAAATTTGCCCGTCCAGACACCTCCAGCTAGTCTCTCATTGGTTCTCCCTATTCCTGTTCATTTTCCGCAGAAATTGCAAACTGGGCCAAACAAGAGGTTAAAGGCACTGACTCTCCAAGTGGGAAGAGTGTTAGTAAAGCGTCTGGAATGTTGCACCCGAGTCCCGGGGGATGAAAACTGACACAATTAAACACGTTTCCCGATCACACGGTGGATCATACTCTGGGTTCCACATGCATGTTTTAGCTGAAGGAAGAATCCCTTAAACCTGGAGAGTTGAGACCCATGGAATGGGTACCATGCAATATGACTTCAAAGGTTCTGCATTTGCTCACGAAACCTCACCAATCCTATCACTGCTGTGTTTATGACACTGTACACACGCTTGATTCTCTTTCGGAGACATATAAATCCATAGGTTTTAAGATTCTTTCTAGTCATGTATATTCTTACGCGTTTAATATGGGGTGTAGAGTCCACTTCGTTGAGCAAGGAGTAGCTCTTGTGTATTAAATATTTGGGTTATGGAACGGTATCTGTTCTAATTTCAATCTCTGGTTTTATGCAGCACCCCAACTCACCTTTCGCCTTAAGCAAGCATAAGTTGGTTTTCTACATTTGAGACCCTGTTCTGTTATGTAATTCAGTTCCTGTGTAGCCAAGTTTACATTCCTTGTAGTAGTGATATCTTATGATGTTTGTTTTTCTGTGTGACTTATTTCACTTAGAATCATCGTACCTGAATCCACTCATTATGCTGCTACGGGCCTGATGACATAGATTTCATTGCTGAGTGATATTGCATTGTACGTAAGTACCACAACTTCTTTATCCATTTTTCGCTTTCTGTGATATTGAACTTGGACCATAAATGAGGTTCTTGTAAACAGAGATGTCCCTAACTTTGGGGTGGCTGAGTCTTTTTGATTTTAATTTCCCTAAGCTATAGGACCATAAGTGGAAGTGCCCTAGGCTCTGTTGCTTTGTTTTTTAGATGTTTCAGGAAACACCATACACTTCTCCAGAGTGGCTGTTGGCAATTTACATCCCGCCCATCAGCATAACAAGGCTCCCAGTTCTCCATGGCCTGTCCTGCCTTTCTGTATTTTACAGTTTTTTCAGATGGCCCTTTTGACCGGGGAGCAGTGAGACTTCATTGTAGTGCAGATTTCCTTTGCAAGCTTTCTTGGTTGGCCAAAAAGTGCGTATGCGTTTTTTCCGGAATATATTCAGGAAAAAACGCATACGCCCTTTTTGGCCAAGTGCATCATTGTGGACGTTCTGCCTCTTTTCCTATGCTTTACATGCAATTCCAGTCTACCTCCTGAAATCGGTTTCCTGCAATTCTGCCCCGCTTTCAAGTCCTCTTGGCAGCCTTATTTCAATATATTTTTGGACGATAGCTGTCATTTATAACTCTGCAGGTCTGTGAATGACAGTGCCCCTGAGCTCCTTTCTTCAACTCGCTTTCTTGTGAGCTGGCCGCAACACCGCAGCATTGCGTCAGGCCCTAGTGTGGTTCCGGCATGGCACACTGAGCCTTTGGTTAATTCCTCTTCCTGGTGGGAAATGAGAGTTAAATTTGCCCGTCCAGACACCTCCAGCTAGTCTCTCATTGGTTCTCCCTATTCCTGTTCATTTTCCGCAGAAATTGCAAACTGGGCCAAACAAGAGGTTAAAGGCACTGACTCTCCAAGTGGGGAGAGTGTTAGTAAAGCATCTGGAATGTTGCACCCGAGTCCCGGGGGATGAAAACTGACACAATTAAACACGTTTCCCGATCACACGGTGGATCATACTCTGGGTTCCACATGCATGTTTTAGCTGAAGGAAGAATCCCTTAAACCTGGAGAGTTGAGACCCATGGAATGGGTACCATGCAATATGACTTCAAAGGGTCTGCATTTGCTCACCGAACCTCACCAATCCTATCACTGCTGCGTTTATGACACTGTACACACGCTTGATTCTCTTTCGGAGACATATAAATCCATAGGTTTTAAGATTCTTTCTAGTCATGTATACTCTTACGCGTTTAATATGGGGTGTAGAGTCCACTTCGTTGAGCAAGGAGTAGCTCTTGTCTATTAAATATTTGGCTTATGGAACGGTATCTGTTCTAATTTCAATCTCTGGTTTTATGCAGCACCCCAACTCACCTTTCGCCTTAAGCAAGCATAAGTTGGTTTTCTACATTTGAGACCCTGTTCTGTTTTGTAATTCAGTTCCTGTGTAGCCAAGTTTACATTCCTTGTAGTAGTGATATCTTATGATGTTTGTTTTTCTGTGTGACTTATTTCACTTAGAATCATCGTACCTGAATCCACTCATTATGCTGCTACGGGCCTGATGACATAGATTTCATTGCTGAGTGATATTGCATTGTACGTAAGTACCACAACTTCTTTATCCATTTTTCGCTTTCTGTGATATTGAACTTGGACCATAAATGAGGTTCTTGTAAACAGAGCTGTCCCTAACTTTGGGGTGGCTGAGTCTTTTTGATTTTAATTTCCCTAAGCTATAGGACCATAAGTGGAAGTGCCCTAGGCTCTGTTGCTTTGTTTTTTAGATGTTTCAGGAAACACCATACACTTCTCCAGAGTGGCTGTTGGCAATTTACATCCCGCCCATCAGCATAACAAGGCTCCCAGTTCTCCATGGCCTGTCCTGCCTTTCTGGATTTTACACTTTTTTCAGATGGCCCTTTTGACCGGGGAGCAGTGAGACTTCATTGTAGTGCAGATTTCCTTTGCAAGCTTTCTTGGTTGGCCAAAAAGGGCGTATGCGTTTTTTCCTGAATATATTAAGGAAAAAACGCATACGCCCTTTTTGGCCAAGTGCATCATTGTGGACGTTCTGCCTCTTTTCCTATGCTTTACATGCAATTCCAGTCTACCTCCTGAAATCGGTTTCCTGCAATTCTGCCCCGCTTTCAAGTCCTCTTGGCAGCCTTACTTCAATATATTTTTGGACGATAGCTATCATTTATAACTCTGCAGGTATGTGAATGACAGTGTCCCTGAGCTCCTTTCTTCAACTCGCTTTCTTGTGAGCTGGCCGCAACACCGCAGGATTGCTTCAGGCCCTAGTGTGGTTCCGGCATGGCACGCTGAACCTTTGTTTAATTCCTCTTCCTGGTGGGAAATGAGAGTTAAATTTGCCCGTCCAGACACCTCCAGCTAGTCTCTCATTGGTTCTCCCTATTCCTGTTCATTTTCCGCAGAAATTGCAAACTGGGCCAAACAGGAGGTTAAAGGCACTGACTCTCCAAGTGGGGAGAGTGTTAGTAAAGCGTCTGGAATGTTGCACCCGAGTACCAGGGGACGAAAACTGAGACACATTTGAACACGTTTCCCGATCACATGGTGGATCATACTCTGGGTTCCACATGCATGTTTTAGCTGAAGGAAGAATCCCTTAAACCTGGAGAGTTGAGACCCCTGCAATGGGTACCATGCAATATGACTTCAAAGGGTCTGCATTTGCTCACCGAACCTCACCAATCCTATCACTGCTGCATTTATGCCACTGTACACACGCTTGATTCTCTTTCGGAGACATATAAATCCATAGGTTTTAAGATTCTTACTAGTCAGGTATATTCTTAGGCGTTTAATATGTGGTGTAGAGTCCACTTCGTTGAGCAAGGAGTAGCTCTTGTCTATTACATATTTGGCTTATGGAACGGTATCTGTGCTAATTTCAATCTCTGGTTTTATGCAGCACCCCAACTCACCTTTCGCCTTAAGCAAGCACAAGTTGGTTTTCTACATTTGAGACCCTGTTCTGTTTTGTAATTCAGTTCCTGTGTAGCCAAGTTTATATTCCTTGTAGTAGTGATATCTTATGATGTTTGTTTTTCTGTGTGACTTATTTCACTTAGAATCATCGTACCTGAATCCACTCATTATGCTGCTACGGGCCTGATGACATAGATTTCATTGCTGAGTGATATTGCATTGTACGTAAGTACCACAACTTCTTTATCCATTTTTCGCTTTCTGTGATATTGAACTTGGACCATAAATGAGGTTCTTGTAAACAGAGCTGTCCCTAACTTTGGGGTGGCTGAGTCTTTTTGATTTTAATTTCCCTAAGCTATAGGACCATAAGTGGAAGTGCCCTAGGCTCTGTTGCTTTGTTTTTTAGATGTTTCAGGAAACACCATACACTTCTCCAGAGTGGCTGTTGGCAATTTACATCCCGCCCATCAGCATAACAAGGCTCCCAGTTCTCCATGGCCTGTCCTGCCTTTCTGGATTTTACACTTTTTTCAGATGGCCCTTTTGACCAGGGAGCAGTGAGACTTCATTGTAGTGCAGATTTCCTTTGCAAGCTTGCTTGGTTGGCCAAAAAGTGCGTATGCGTTTTTTCCGGAATATATTCAGGAAAAAACGCATACGCTCTTTTTGGCCAAGTGCATCATTGTGGACGTTCTGCCTCTTTTCCTATGCTTTACATGCAATTCCAGTCTACCTCCTGAAATCGGTTTCCTGCAATTCTGCCCCGCTTTCAAGTCCTCTTGGCAGCCTTACTTCAATATATTTTTGGACGATAGCTATCATTTATAACTCTGCAGGTATGTGAATGACAGTGTCCCTGAGCTCCTTTCTTCAACTCGCTTTCTTGTGAGCTGGCCGCAACACCGCAGGATTGCATCAGGCCCTAGTGTGGTTCCGGCATGGCACGCTGAGCCTTTGTTTAATTCCTCTTCCTGGTGGGAAATGAGAGTTAAATTTGCCCGTCCAGACACCTCCAGCTAGTCTCTCATTGGTTCTCCCTATTCCTGTTCATTTTCCGCAGAAATTGCAAACTGGGCCAAACAGGAGTTTAAAGGCACTGACTCTCCAAGTGGGGAGAGTGTTAGTAAAGCGTCTGGAATGTTGCACCCGAGTACCAGGGGACGAAAACTGAGACACATTTGAACACGTTTCCCGATCACATGGTGGATCATACTCTGGGTTCTACATGCATGTTTTAGCTGAAGGAAGAATCCCTTAAACCTGGAGAGTTGAGACCCATGGAATGGGTACCATGCAATATGACTTCAAAGGGTCTGCATTTGCTCACCGAACCTCACCAATCCTATCACTGCTGCATTTATGCCACTGTACACACGCTTGATTCTCTTTTGGAGACATATAAATCCATAGGTTTTAAGATTCTTACTAGTCAGGTATATTCTTAGGCGTTTAATATGGGGTGTAGAGTCCACTTCGTTGAGCAAGGAGTAGCTCTTGTCTATTACATATTTGGCTTATGGAACGGTATCTGTGCTAATTTCAATCTCTGGTTTTATGCAGCACCCCAACTCACCTTTCCCCTTAAGCAAGCATAAGTCGGTTTTCTACATTTGAGACCCTGTTCTGTTTTGTAATTCAGTTCCTGTGTAGCCAAGTTTACATTCCATGTGGTAGAGATATCTTATGATGTTTCTTTTTCTGTGTGACTTATTTCACTTAGAATCATCGTACCTGAATCCACTCATTATGCTGCTATGGGCCTGATGACATAGATTTCATTGCTGAGTGATATTGCATTGTACGTAAGTACCACAACTTCTTTATCCATTTTTCACTTTCTGTGATTTTGAACTTGTACTGTAAACGAGGTTCTTGTAAACAGAGCCTTCCCAAACTTTGGGGTGGCTGTGTCTTTTTGATTTTAATTTCCCTAAGCTATAGGACCATAAGTGGAAGAGCCCTAGGCTCTGTTGCTTTGTTTTTTAGATGTTTCAGGAAACACCATACACTTCTCCAGAGTGGCTGTTGGCAATTTACATCCCGCCCATCAGCATAAAAAGGCTCCCAGTTCTCCATGGCCTGTCCTGCCTTTCTGGATTTTACACTTTTTTCAGATGGCCCTTTTGACCGGGGGGCAGTGAGACTTCATTGTAGTGCAGATTTCCTTTGCAAGCTTGCTTGGTTGGCCAAAAAGGGCGTATGCGTTTTTTCCTGAATATATTCAGGAAAAAACGCATACGCCCTTTTTGGCCAAGTGCATCATTGTGGACGTTCTGCCTCTTTTCCTTTGCTTTACATGCAATTCCAGTCTACCTCCTGAAATCGGTTTCCTGCAATTCTGCCCAGCGTTCAAGTCCTCTTGGCAGCCTTACTTCCATATATTTTTGGACGATAGCTGTCATTTATAACTCTGCAGGTTTGTGAATGACAGTGTCCCTGAGCTCCTTTCTTCAACTCGCTTTCTTGTGAGCTGGCCGCAACACCGCAGCATTGCTTCAGGCCCTAGTGTGGTTCCGGCATTACATGCTGAGCCTTTGGTTAATTCCTCTTCCTGGTGGGAAATGAGAGTTAAATTTGCCCGTCCAGACACCTCCAGCTAGTCTCTCATTGGTTCTCCCTATTCCTGTTCATTTTCCCCAGAAATTGCAAACTGGGCCAAACAAGAGGTTAAAGGCACTGACTCTCCAAGTGGGGAGAGTGTTAGTAAAGCGTCTGGAATGTTGCACCCGAGTACCAGGGGATGAAAACTGACACAATTAAACACGTTTCCCGATCACACGGTGGATCATACTCTGGGTTCCACATGCATGTTTTAGCTGAAGGAAGAATCCCTTAAACCTGGAGAGTTGAGACCCATGGAATGGGTACCATGCAATATGACTACAAAGGTTCTGCATTTGCTCACCGAACCTCACCAATCCTATCACTGCTGCGTTTATGACACTGTACACACGCTTGATTCTCTTTCGGAGACATATAAATCCATAGGTTTTAAGATTCTTTCTAGTCAGATATATTCTTACGCGTTTAATATGGGGTGTAGAGTCCACTTCGTTGAGCAAGGAGTAGCTCTTGTCTATTAAATATTTGGCTTATGGAACGGTATCTGTGCTAATTTCAATCTCTGGTTTTATGCAGCACCCCAACTCACCTTTCGCCTTAAGCAAGCATAAGTTGGTTTTCTACATTTGAGACCCTGTTCTGTTTTGTAATTCAGTTCCTGTGTAGCCAAGTTTACATTCCTTGTAGTAGTGATATCTTATGATGTTTGTTTTTCTGTGTGACTTATTTCACTTAGAATCATCGTACCTGAATCCACTCATTATGCTGCTACGGGCCTGATGACATAGATTTCATTGCTGAGTGATATTGCATTGTACGTAAGTACCACAACTTCTTTATCCATTTTTCGTTTTCTGTGATATTGAACTTGGACCATAAATGAGGTTCTTGTAAACAGAGCTGTCCCTAACTTTGGGGTGGCTGAGTCTTTTTGATTTTAATTTCCCTAAGCTATAGGACCATAAGTGGAAGTGCCCTAGGCTCTGTTGCTTTGTTTTTTAGATGTTTCAGGAAACACCATACACTTCTCCAGAGTGGCTGTTGGCAATTTACATCCCGCCCATCAGCATCACAAGGCTCCCAGTTCTCCATGGCCTGTCCTGCCTTTCTGGATTTTACACTTTTTTCAGATGGCCCTTTTGACCGGGGGGCAGTGAGACTTCATTGTAGTGCAGATTTCCTTTGCAAGCTTGCTTGGTTGGCCAAAAAGGGCGTATGCGTTTTTTCCTGAATATATTCAGGAAAAAACGCATACGCCCTTTTTGGCCAAGTGCATCATTGTGGACGTTCTGCCTCTTTTCCTATGCTTTACATGCAATTCCAGTCTACCTCCTGAAATCGGTTTCCTGCAATTCTGCCCCGCTTTCAAGTCCTCTTGGCAGCCTTACTTCAATATATTTTTGGACGATAGCTATCATTTATAACTCTGCAGGTATGTGAATGACAGTGTCCCTGAGCTCCTTTCTTCAACTCGCTTTCTTGTGAGCTGGCCGCAACACCGCAGGATTGCTTCAGGCCCTAGTGTGGTTCCGGCATGGCACGCTGAACCTTTGTTTAATTCCTCTTCCTGGTGGGAAATGAGAGTTAAATTTGCCCGTCCAGACACCTCCAGCTAGTCTCTCATTGGTTCTCCCTATTCCTGTTCATTTTCTGCAGAAATTGCAAACTGGGCCAAACAGGAGGTTAAAGGCACTGACTCTCCAAGTGGGGAGAGTGTTAGTAAAGCGTCTGGAATGTTGCACCCGAGTACCAGGGGACGAAAACTGAGACACATTTGAACACGTTTCCCGATCACATGGTGGATCATACTCTGGGTTCCACATGCATGTTTTAGCTGAAGGAAGAATCCCTTAAACCTGGAGAGTTGAGACCCCTGCAATGGGTACCATGCAATATGACTTCAAAGGGTCTGCATTTGCTCACCGAACCTCACCAATCCTATCACTGCTGCATTTATGCCACTGTACACACGCTTGATTCTCTTTCGGAGACATATAAATCCATAGGTTTTAAGATTCTTACTAGTCAGGTATATTCTTAGGCGTTTAATATGGGGTGTAGAGTCCACTTCGTTGAGCAAGGAGTAGCTCTTGTCTATTACATATTTGGCTTATGGAACGGTATCTGTGCTAATTTCAATCTCTGGTTTTATGCAGCACCCCAACTCACCTTTCCCCTTAAGCAAGCATAAGTCGGTTTTCTACATTTGAGACCCTGTTCTGTTTTGTAATTCAGTTCCTGTGTAGCCAAGTTTACATTCCATGTGGTAGAGATATCTTATGATGTTTCTTTTTCTGTGTGACTTATTTCACTTAGAATCATCGTACCTGAATCCACTCATTATGCTGCTACGGGCCTGATGACATAGATTTCATTGCTGAGTGATATTGCATTGTACGTAAGTACCACAACTTCTTTATCCATTTTTCACTTTCTGTGATTTTGAACTTGTACTGTAAACGAGGTTCTTTTAAACAGAGCCTTCCCAAACTTTGGGGTGGCTGTGTCATTTTGATTTTAATTTCCCTAAGCTATAGGACCATAAGTGGAAGTGCCCTAGGCTCTGTTGCTTTGTTTTTTAGATGTTTCAGGAAACACCATACACTTCTCCAGAGTGGCTGTTGGCAATTTACATCCCGCCCATGAGCATAACAAGGCTCCCAGTTCTCCATGGCCTGTCCTGCCTTTCTGGATTTTACACTTTTTTCAGATGGCCCTTTTGACCGGGGGGCAGTGAGACTTCATTGTAGTGCAGATTTCCTTTGCAAGCTTGCTTGGTTGGCCAAAGAGGGCGTATCCGTTTTTTCCTGAATATATTCAGGAAAAAACGCATACGCCCTTTTTGGCCAAGTGCATCATTGTGGACGTTCTGCCTCTTTTCCTTTGCTTTACATGCAATTCCAGTCTACCTCCTGAAATCGGTTTCCTGCAATTCTGCCCAGCGTTCAAGTCCTCTTGGCAGCCTTACTTCAATATATTTTTGGACGATAGCTGTCATTTATAACTCTGCAGGTTTGTGAATGACAGTGCCCCGCGCTCCTTTCTTCAACTCGCTTTCTTGTGAGCTGGCCGCAACACCGCAGCATTGCTTCAGGCCCTAGTGTGGTTCCAGAATGACATGCTGAGCCTTTGGTTAATTCCTCTTCCTGGTGGGAAATGAGAGTTAAATTTGCCCGTCCAGACACCTCCAGCTAGTCTCTCATTGGTTCTCCCTATTCCTGTTCATTTTCCGCAGAAATTGCAAACTGGGCCAACAAGAGGTTAAAGGCACTGACTCTCCAAGTGGGGAGAGTGTTAGTAAAGCGTCTGGAATGTTGCACCCGAGTACCAGGGGATGAAAACTGACACAATTAAACACGTTTCCCGATCACACGGTGGATCATACTCTGGGTTCCACATGCATGTTTTAGCTGAAGGAAGAATCCCTTAAACCTGGAGAGTTGAGACCCATGGAATGGGTACCATGCAATATGACTACAAAGGTTCTGCATTTGCTCACCGAACCTCACCAATCCTATCACTGCTGCGTTTATGACACTGTACACACGCTTGATTCTCTTTCGGAGACATATAAATCCATAGGTTTTAAGATTCTTTCTAGTCAGATATATTCTTACGCGTTTAATATGGGGTGTAGAGTCCACTTCGTTGAGCAAGGAGTAGCTCTTGTCTATTAAATATTTGGCTTATGGAACGGTATCTGTGCTAATTTCAATCTCTGGTTTTATGCAGCACCCCAACTCACCTTTCGCCTTAAGCAAGCACAAGTTGGTTTTCTACATTTGAGACCCTGTTCTGTTTTGTAATTCAGTTCCTGTGTAGCCAAGTTTACATTCCTTGTAGTAGTGATATCTTATGATGTTTGTTTTTCTGTGTGACTTATTTCACTTAGAATCATCGTACCTGAATCCACTCATTATGCTGCTACGGGCCTGATGACATAGATTTCATTGCTGAGTGATATTGCATTGTACGTAAGTACCACAACTTCTTTATCCATTTTTCGTTTTCTGTGATATTGAACTTGGACCATAAATGAGGTTCTTGTAAACAGAGCTGTCCCTAACTTTGGGGTGGCTGAGTCTTTTTGATTTTAATTTCCCTAAGCTATAGGACCATAAGTGGAAGTGCCCTAGGCTCTGTTGCTTTGTTTTTTAGATGTTTCAGGAAACACCATACACTTCTCCAGAGTGGCTGTTGGCAATTTACATCCCGCCCATCAGCATCACAAGGCTCCCAGTTCTCCATGGCCTGTCCTGCCTTTCTGGATTTTACACTTTTTTCAGATGGCCCTTTTGACCGGGGAGCAGTGAGACTTCATTGTAGTGCAGATTTCCTTTGCAAGCTTGCTTGGTTGGCCAAAAAGTGCGTATGCGTTTTTTCCGGAATATATTCAGGAAAAAACGCATACGCCCTTTTTGGCCAAGTGCATCATTGTGGACGTTCTGCCTCTTTTCCTATGCTTTACATGCAATTCCAGTCTACCTCCTGAAATCGGTTTCCTGCAATTCTGCCCCGCTTTCAAGTCCTCTTGGCAGCCTTACTTCAATATATTTTTGGACGATAGCTATCATTTATAACTCTGCAGGTATGTGAATGACAGTGTCCCTGAGCTCCTTTCTTCAACTCGCTTTCTTGTGAGCTGGCCGCAACACCGCAGGATTGCTTCAGGCCCTAGTGTGGTTCCGGCATGGCACGCTGAACCTTTGTTTAATTCCTCTTCCTGGTGGGAAATGAGAGTTAAATTTGCCCGTCCAGACACCTCCAGCTAGTCTCTCATTGGTTCTCCCTATTCCTGTTCATTTTCTGCAGAAATTGCAAACTGGGCCAAACAGGAGGTTAAAGGCACTGACTCTCCAAGTGGGGAGAGTGTTAGTAAAGCGTCTGGAATGTTGCACCCGAGTACCAGGGGACGAAAACTGAGACACATTTGAACACGTTTCCCGATCACATGGTGGATCATACTCTGGGTTCCACATGCATGTTTTAGCTGAAGGAAGAATCCCTTAAACCTGGAGAGTTGAGACCCCTGCAATGGGTACCATGCAATATGACTTCAAAGGGTCTGCATTTGCTCACCGAACCTCACCAATCCTATCACTGCTGCATTTATGCCACTGTACACACGCTTGATTCTCTTTCGGAGACATATAAATCCATAGGTTTTAAGATTCTTACTAGTCAGGTATATTCTTAGGCGTTTAATATGGGGTGTAGAGTCCACTTCGTTGAGCAAGGAGTAGCTCTTGTCTATTACATATTTGGCTTATGGAACGGTATCTGTGCTAATTTCAATCTCTGGTTTTATGCAGCACCCCAACTCACCTTTCCCCTTAAGCAAGCATAAGTCGGTTTTCTACATTTGAGACCCTGTTCTGTTTTGTAATTCAGTTCCTGTGTAGCCAAGTTTACATTCCATGTGGTAGAGATATCTTATGATGTTTCTTTTTCTGTGTGACTTATTTCACTTAGAATCATCGTACCTGAATCCACTCATTATGCTGCTACGGGCCTGATGACATAGATTTCATTGCTGAGTGATATTGCATTGTACGTAAGTACCACAACTTCTTTATCCATTTTTCACTTTCTGTGATTTTGAACTTGTACTGTAAACGAGGTTCTTTTAAACAGAGCCTTCCCAAACTTTGGGGTGGCTGTGTCATTTTGATTTTAATTTCCCTAAGCTATAGGACCATAAGTGGAAGTGCCCTAGGCTCTGTTGCTTTGTTTTTTAGATGTTTCAGGAAACACCATACACTTCTCCAGAGTGGCTGTTGGCAATTTACATCCCGCCCATGAGCATAACAAGGCTCCCAGTTCTCCATGGCCTGTCCTGCCTTTCTGGATTTTACACTTTTTTCAGATGGCCCTTTTGACAGGGGGGCAGTGAGACTTCATTGTAGTGCAGATTTCCTTTGCAAGCTTGCTTGGTTGGCCAAAGAGGGCGTATCCGTTTTTTCCTGAATATATTCAGGAAAAAACGCATACGCCCTTTTTGGCCAAGTGCATCATTGTGGACGTTCTGCCTCTTTTCCTTTGCTTTACATGCAATTCCAGTCTACCTCCTGAAATCGGTTTCCTGCAATTCTGCCCAGCGTTCAAGTCCTCTTGGCAGCCTTACTTCAATATATTTTTGGACGATAGCTGTCATTTATAACTCTGCAGGTTTGTGAATGACAGTGCCCCGCGCTCCTTTCTTCAACTCGCTTTCTTGTGAGCTGGCCGCAACACCGCAGCATTGCTTCAGGCCCTAGTGTGGTTCCAGAATGACATGCTGAGCCTTTGGTTAATTCCTCTTCCTGGTGGGAAATGAGAGTTAAATTTGCCCGTCCAGACACCTCCAGCTAGTCTCTCATTGGTTCTCCCTATTCCTGTTCATTTTCCGCAGAAATTGCAAACTGGGCCAAACAAGAGGTTAAAGGCACTGACTCTCCAAGTGGGGAGAGTGTTAGTAAAGCGTCTGGAATGTTGCACCCGAGTACCAGGGGATGAAAACTGACACAATTAAACACGTTTCCCGATCACACGGTGGATCATACTCTGGGTTCCACATGCATGTTTTAGCTGAAGGAAGAATCCCTTAAACCTGGAGAGTTGAGACCCATGGAATGGGTACCATGCAATATGACTACAAAGGTTCTGCATTTGCTCACCGAACCTCACCAATCCTATCACTGCTGCGTTTATGACACTGTACACACGCTTGATTCTCTTTCGGAGACATATAAATCCATAGGTTTTAAGATTCTTTCTAGTCAGATATATTCTTACGCGTTTAATATGGGGTGTAGAGTCCACTTCGTTGAGCAAGGAGTAGCTCTTGTCTATTAAATATTTGGCTTATGGAACGGT
Source organism: Pseudorca crassidens (assembly GCF_039906515.1). Lineage (NCBI taxonomy): Eukaryota > Metazoa > Chordata > Mammalia > Artiodactyla > Delphinidae > Pseudorca > Pseudorca crassidens. The sequence continues at coordinate 339,848 of NW_027136049.1, read as the reverse complement.
ATCTGTGCTAATTTCAATCTCTGGTTTTATGCAGCACCCCAACTCACCTTTCGCCTTAAGCAAGCACAAGTTGGTTTTCTACATTTGAGACCCTGTTCTGTTTTGTAATTCAGTTCCTGTGTAGCCAAGTTTACATTCCTTGTAGTAGTGATATCTTATGATGTTTGTTTTTCTGTGTGACTTATTTCACTTAGAATCATCGTACCTGAATCCACTCATTATGCTGCTACGGGCCTGATGACATAGATTTCATTGCTGAGTGATATTGCATTGTACGTAAGTACCACAACTTCTTTATCCATTTTTCGTTTTCTGTGATATTGAACTTGGACCATAAATGAGGTTCTTGTAAACAGAGCTGTCCCTAACTTTGGGGTGGCTGAGTCTTTTTGATTTTAATTTCCCTAAGCTATAGGACCATAAGTGGAAGTGCCCTAGGCTCTGTTGCTTTGTTTTTTAGATGTTTCAGGAAACACCATACACTTCTCCAGAGTGGCTGTTGGCAATTTACATCCCGCCCATCAGCATCACAAGGCTCCCAGTTCTCCATGGCCTGTCCTGCCTTTCTGGATTTTACACTTTTTTCAGATGGCCCTTTTGACCGGGGAGCAGTGAGACTTCATTGTAGTGCAGATTTCCTTTGCAAGCTTGCTTGGTTGGCCAAAAAGTGCGTATGCGTTTTTTCCGGAATATATTCAGGAAAAAACGCATACGCCCTTTTTGGCCAAGTGCATCATTGTGGACGTTCTGCCTCTTTTCCTATGCTTTACATGCAATTCCAGTCTACCTCCTGAAATCGGTTTCCTGCAATTCTGCCCCGCTTTCAAGTCCTCTTGGCAGCCTTACTTCAATATATTTTTGGACGATAGCTATCATTTATAACTCTGCAGGTATGTGAATGACAGTGTCCCTGAGCTCCTTTCTTCAACTCGCTTTCTTGTGAGCTGGCCGCAACACCGCAGGATTGCTTCAGGCCCTAGTGTGGTTCCGGCATGGCACGCTGAACCTTTGTTTAATTCCTCTTCCTGGTGGGAAATGAGAGTTAAATTTGCCCGTCCAGACACCTCCAGCTAGTCTCTCATTGGTTCTCCCTATTCCTGTTCATTTTCTGCAGAAATTGCAAACTGGGCCAAACAGGAGGTTAAAGGCACTGACTCTCCAAGTGGGGAGAGTGTTAGTAAAGCGTCTGGAATGTTGCACCCGAGTACCAGGGGACGAAAACTGAGACACATTTGAACACGTTTCCCGATCACATGGTGGATCATACTCTGGGTTCCACATGCATGTTTTAGCTGAAGGAAGAATCCCTTAAACCTGGAGAGTTGAGACCCCTGCAATGGGTACCATGCAATATGACTTCAAAGGGTCTGCATTTGCTCACCGAACCTCACCAATCCTATCACTGCTGCATTTATGCCACTGTACACACGCTTGATTCTCTTTCGGAGACATATAAATCCATAGGTTTTAAGATTCTTACTAGTCAGGTATATTCTTAGGCGTTTAATATGGGGTGTAGAGTCCACTTCGTTGAGCAAGGAGTAGCTCTTGTCTATTACATATTTGGCTTATGGAACGGTATCTGTGCTAATTTCAATCTCTGGTTTTATGCAGCACCCCAACTCACCTTTCCCCTTAAGCAAGCATAAGTCGGTTTTCTACATTTGAGACCCTGTTCTGTTTTGTAATTCAGTTCCTGTGTAGCCAAGTTTACATTCCATGTGGTAGAGATATCTTATGATGTTTCTTTTTCTGTGTGACTTATTTCACTTAGAATCATCGTACCTGAATCCACTCATTATGCTGCTACGGGCCTGATGACATAGATTTCATTGCTGAGTGATATTGCATTGTACGTAAGTACCACAACTTCTTTATCCATTTTTCACTTTCTGTGATTTTGAACTTGTACTGTAAACGAGGTTCTTTTAAACAGAGCCTTCCCAAACTTTGGGGTGGCTGTGTCATTTTGATTTTAATTTCCCTAAGCTATAGGACCATAAGTGGAAGTGCCCTAGGCTCTGTTGCTTTGTTTTTTAGATGTTTCAGGAAACACCATACACTTCTCCAGAGTGGCTGTTGGCAATTTACATCCCGCCCATGAGCATAACAAGGCTCCCAGTTCTCCATGGCCTGTCCTGCCTTTCTGGATTTTACACTTTTTTCAGATGGCCCTTTTGACCGGGGGGCAGTGAGACTTCATTGTAGTGCAGATTTCCTTTGCAAGCTTGCTTGGTTGGCCAAAAAGGGCGTATCCGTTTTTTCCTGAATATATTCAGGAAAAAACGCATACGCCCTTTTTGGCCAAGTGCATCATTGTGGACGTTCTGCCTCTTTTCCTATGCTTTACATGCAATTCCAGTCTACCTCCTGAAATCGGTTTCCTGCAATTCTGCCCCGCTTTCAAGTCCTCTTGGCAGCCTTACTTCAATATATTTTTGGACGATAGCTGTCATTTATAACTCTGCAGGTTTGTGAATGACAGTGCCCCTGCGCTCCTTTCTTCAACTCGCTTTCTTGTGAGCTGGCCGCAACACCGCAGCATTGCTTCAGGCCCTAGTGTGGTTCCAGAATGACATGCTGAGCCTTTGGTTAATTCCTCTTCCTGGTGGGAAATGAGAGTTAAATTTGCCCGTCCAGACACCTCCAGCTAGTCTCTCATTGGTTCTCCCTATTCCTGTTCATTTTCCGCAGAAATTGCAAACTGGGCCAAACAAGAGGTTAAAGGCACTGACTCTCCAAGTGGGGAGAGTGTTAGTAAAGCGTCTGGAATGTTGCACCCGAGTACCAGGGGATGAAAACTGACACAATTAAACACGTTTCCCGATCACACGGTGGATCATACTCTGGGTTCCACATGCATGTTTTAGCTGAAGGAAGAATCCCTTAAACCTGGAGAGTTGAGACCCATGGAATGGGTACCATGCAATATGACTACAAAGGTTCTGCATTTGCTCACCGAACCTCACCAATCCTATCACTGCTGCGTTTATGACACTGTACACACGCTTGATTCTCTTTCGGAGACATATAAATCCATAGGTTTTAAGATTCTTTCTAGTCAGATATATTCTTACGCGTTTAATATGGGGTGTAGAGTCCACTTCGTTGAGCAAGGAGTAGCTCTTGTCTATTAAATATTTGGCTTATGGAACGGTATCTGTGCTAATTTCAATCTCTGGTTTTATGCAGCACCCCAACTCACCTTTCGCCTTAAGCAAGCATAAGTTGGTTTTCTACATTTGAGACCCTGTTCTGTTTTGTAATTCAGTTCCTGTGTAGCCAAGTTTACATTCCTTGTAGTAGTGATATCTTATGATGTTTGTTTTTCTGTGTGACTTATTTCACTTAGAATCATCGTACCTGAATCCACTCATTATGCTGCTACGGGCCTGATGACATAGATTTCATTGCTGAGTGATATTGCATTGTACGTAAGTACCACAACTTCTTTATCCATTTTTCGATTTCTGTGATATTGAACTTGGACCATAAATGAGGTTCTTGTAAACAGAGCTGTCCCTAACTTTGGGGTGGCTGAGTCTTTTTGATTTTAATTTCCCTAAGCTATAGGACCATAAGTGGAAGTGCCCTAGGCTCTGTTGCTTTGTTTTTTAGATGTTTCAGGAAACACCATACACTTCTCCAGAGTGGCTGTTGGCAATTTACATCCCGCCCATCAGCATCACACGGCTCCCAGTTCTCCATGGCCTGTCCTGCCTTTCTGGATTTTACACTTTTTTCAGATGGCCCTTTTGACCGGGGAGCAGTGAGACTTCATTGTAGTGCAGATTTCCTTTGCAAGCTTGCTTGGTTGGCCAAAAAGTGCGTATGCGTTTTTTCCGGAATATATTCAGGAAAAAACGCATACGCCCTTTTTGGCCAAGTGCATCATTGTGGACGTTCTGCCTCTTTTCCTATGCTTTACATGCAATTCCAGTCTACCTCCTGAAATCGGTTTCCTGCAATTCTGCCCCGCTTTCAAGTCCTCTTGGCAGCCTTACTTCAATATATTTTTGGACGATAGCTATCATTTATAACTCTGCAGGTATGTGAATGACAGTGTCCCTGAGCTCCTTTCTTCAACTCGCTTTCTTGTGAGCTGGCCGCAACACCGCAGGATTGCTTCAGGCCCTAGTGTGGTTCCGGCATGGCACGCTGAACCTTTGTTTAATTCCTCTTCCTGGTGGGAAATGAGAGTTAAATTTGCCCGTCCAGACACCTCCAGCTAGTCTCTCATTGGTTCTCCCTATTCCTGTTCATTTTCTGCAGAAATTGCAAACTGGGCCAAACAGGAGGTTAAAGGCACTGACTCTCCAAGTGGGGAGAGTGTTAGTAAAGCGTCTGGAATGTTGCACCCGAGTACCAGGGGACGAAAACTGAGACACATTTGAACACGTTTCCCGATCACATGGTGGATCATACTCTGGGTTCCACATGCATGTTTTAGCTGAAGGAAGAATCCCTTAAACCTGGAGAGTTGAGACCCCTGCAATGGGTACCATGCAATATGACTTCAAAGGGTCTGCATTTGCTCACCGAACCTCACCAATCCTATCACTGCTGCATTTATGCCACTGTACACACGCTTGATTCTCTTTCGGAGACATATAAATCCATAGGTTTTAAGATTCTTACTAGTCAGGTATATTCTTAGGCGTTTAATATGGGGTGTAGAGTCCACTTCGTTGAGCAAGGAGTAGCTCTTGTCTATTACATATTTGGCTTATGGAACGGTATCTGTGCTAATTTCAATCTCTGGTTTTATGCAGCACCCCAACTCACCTTTCCCCTTAAGCAAGCATAAGTCGGTTTTCTACATTTGAGACCCTGTTCTGTTTTGTAATTCAGTTCCTGTGTAGCCAAGTTTACATTCCATGTGGTAGAGATATCTTATGATGTTTCTTTTTCTGTGTGACTTATTTCACTTAGAATCATCGTACCTGAATCCACTCATTATGCTGCTACGGGCCTGATGACATAGATTTCATTGCTGAGTGATATTGCATTGTACGTAAGTACCACAACTTCTTTATCCATTTTTCACTTTCTGTGATTTTGAACTTGTACTGTAAACGAGGTTCTTTTAAACAGAGCCTTCCCAAACTTTGGGGTGGCTGTGTCATTTTGATTTTAATTTCCCTAAGCTATAGGACCATAAGTGGAAGTGCCCTAGGCTCTGTTGCTTTGTTTTTTAGATGTTTCAGGAAACACCATACACTTCTCCAGAGTGGCTGTTGGCAATTTACATCCCGCCCATGAGCATAACAAGGCTCCCAGTTCTCCATGGCCTGTCCTGCCTTTCTGGATTTTACACTTTTTTCAGATGGCCCTTTTGACCGGGGGGCAGTGAGACTTCATTGTAGTGCAGATTTCCTTTGCAAGCTTGCTTGGTTGGCCAAAAAGGGCGTATCCGTTTTTTCCTGAATATATTCAGGAAAAAACGCATACGCCCTTTTTGGCCAAGTGCATCATTGTGGACGTTCTGCCTCTTTTCCTTTGCTTTACATGCAATTCCAGTCTACCTCCTGAAATCGGTTTCCTGCAATTCTGCCCAGCGTTCAAGTCCTCTTGGCAGCCTTACTTCAATATATTTTTGGACGATAGCTGTCATTTATAACTCTGCAGGTTTGTGAATGACAGTGCCCCTGCGCTCCTTTCTTCAACTCGCTTTCTTGTGAGCTGGCCGCAACACCGCAGCATTGCTTCAGGCCCTAGTGTGGTTCCAGAATGACATGCTGAGCCTTTGGTTAATTCCTCTTCCTGGTGGGAAATGAGAGTTAAATTTGCCCGTCCAGACACCTCCAGCTAGTCTCTCATTGGTTCTCCCTATTCCTGTTCATTTTCCACAGAAATTGCAAACTGGGCCAAACAAGAGGTTAAAGGCACTGACTCTCCAAGTGGGGAGAGTGTTAGTAAAGCGTCTGGAATGTTGCACCCGAGTACCAGGGGATGAAAACTGACACAATTAAACACGTTTCCCGATCACACGGTGGATCATACTCTGGGTTCCACATGCATGTTTTAGCTGAAGGAAGAATCCCTTAAACCTGGAGAGTTGAGACCCATGGAATGGGTACCATGCAATATTACTTCAAAGGTTCTGCATTTGCTCACCGAACCTCACCAATCCTATCACTGCTGCGTTTATGACACTGTACACACGCTTGATTCTCTTTCGGAGACATATAAATCCATAGGTTTTAAGATTCTTTCTAGTCAGATATATTCTTACGCGTTTAATATGGGGTGTAGAGTCCACTTCGTTGAGCAAGGAGTAGCTCTTGTCTATTAAATATTTGGCTTATGGAACGGTATCTGTGCTAATTTCAATCTCTGGTTTTATGCAGCACCCCAACTCACCTTTCGCCTTAAGCAAGCACAAGTTGGTTTTCTACATTTGAGACCCTGTTCTGTTTTGTAATTCAGTTCCTGTGTAGCCAAGTTTACATTCCTTGTAGTAGTGATATCTTATGATGTTTGTTTTTCTGTGTGACTTATTTCACTTAGAATCATCGTACCTGAATCCACTCATTATGCTGCTACGGGCCTGATGACATAGATTTCATTGCTGAGTGATATTGCATTGTACGTAAGTACCACAACTTCTTTATCCATTTTGCGCTTTCTGTGATATTGAACTTGTACCGTAAACGAGGTTCTTGTAAACAGAGCTGTTCCAAAGATTGGGGTGGTTGTGTGTTTTAGATTTTAATTTCCCTAAGCTATAGGACCATAAGTGGAAGTGCCCTAGGCTCTGTTGCCTTGTTTTTTAGATGTTTCAGGAAACACCATACACTTCTCCAGAGTGACTGTTGGCAATTTACATCCCGTCCATCAGCATAACAAGGCTCCCAGTTCTCCATGGCCTGTCCTGCCTTTCTGGATTTTACACTTTTTTCAGATGGCCCTTTTGACCGGGGAGCAGTGAGACTTCATTGTAGTGCAGATTTCCTTTGCAAGCTTGCTTGGTTGGCCAAAAAGGGCGTATGTGTTTTTTCCTGAATATATTAAGGAAAAAACGCATACGCCCTTTTTGGCCAAGTGCATCATTGTGGACGTTCTGCCTCTTTTCCTATGCTTTACATGCAATTCCAGTCTACCTCCTGAAATCGGTTTCCTGCAATTCTGCCCCGCTTTCAAGTCCTCTTGGCAGCCTTACTTCAATATATTTTTGGACGATAGCTGTCATTTATAACTCTGCAGGTATGTGAATGACAGTGCCCCTGAGCTCCTTTCTTCAACTCGCTTTCTTGTGAGCTGGCCGCAACACCGCAGGATTGCTTCAGGCCCTAGTGTGGTTCCGGCATGGCACGCTGAGCCTTTGTTTAATTCCTCTTCCTGGTGGGAAATGAGAGTTAAATTTGCCCGTCCAGACACCTCCAGCTAGTCTCTCATTGGTTCTCCCTATTCCTGTTCATTTTCCGCAGAAATTGCAAACTGGGCCAAACAGGAGGTTAAAGGCACTGACTCTCCAAGTGGGGAGAGTGTTAGTAAAGCGTCTGGAATGTTGCACCCGAGTACCAGGGGACGAAAACTGAGACACATTTGAACACGTTTCCCGATCACATGGTGGATCATACTCTGGGTTCCACATGCATGTTTTAGCTGAAGGAAGAATCCCTTAAACCTGGAGAGTTGAGACCCCTGCAATGGGTACCATGCAATATGACTTCAAAGGGTCTGCATTTGCTCACCGAACCTCACCAATCCTATCACTGCTGCATTTATGCCACTGTACACAAGCTTGATTCTCTTTCTGAGACATATAAATCCATAGGTTTTAAGATTCTTACTAGTCAGGTATATTCTTAGGCCTTTAATATGGGGTGTAGAGTCCACTTCGTTGAGCAAGGAGTAGCTCTTGTCTATTACATATTTGGCTTATGGAACGGTATCTGTGCTAATTTCAATCTCTGGTTTTATGCAGCACCCCAACTCACCTTTCCCCTTAAGCAAGCATAAGTCGGTTTTCTACATTTGAGACCCTGTTCTGTTTTGTAAGTCAGTTCCTGTGTAGCCAAGTTTACATTCCATGTGGTAGAGATATCTTATGATGTTTCTTTTTCTGTGTGACTTATTTCACTTAGAATCATCGTACCTGAATCCACTCATTGTGCTGCTATGGGCCTGATGACATAGATTTCATTGCTGAGTGATATTGCATTGTACGTAAGTACCACAACTTCTTTATCCATTTTTCACTTTCTGTGATTTTGAACTTGTACTGTAAACGAGGTTCTTTTAAACAGAGCCTTTTCAAACTTTGGGGTGGCTGTGTCTTTTTGATTTTAATTTCCCTAAGCTATAGGACCATAAGTGGAAGTGCCCTAGGCTCTGTTGCTTTGTTTTTTAGATGTTTCAGGAAACACCATACACTTCTCCAGAGTGGCTGTTGGCAATTTACATCCCGCCCATGAGCATAACAAGGCTCCCAGTTCTCCATGGCCTGTCCTGCCTTTCTGGATTTTACACTTTTTTCAGATGGCCCTTTTGACCGGGGGGCAGTGAGACTTCATTGTAGTGCAGATTTCCTTTTCAAGCTTGCTTGGTTGGCCAAAAAGGGCGTATCCGTTTTTTCCTGAATATATTCAGGAAAAAACGCATACGCCCTTTTTGGCCAAGTGCATCATTGTGGACGTTCTGCCTCTTTTCCTTTGCTTTACATGCAATTCCAGTCTACCTCCTGAAATCGGTTTCCTGCAATTCTGCCCAGCGTTCAAGTCCTCTTGGCAGCCTTACTTCAATATATTTTTGGACGATAGCTGTCATTTATAACTCTGCAGGTTTGTGAATGACAGTGCCCCTGAGCTCCTTTCTTCAACTCGCTTTCTTGTGAGCTGGCCGCAACACCGCAGCATTGCTTCAGGCCCTAGTGTGGTTCCGGCATGACATGCTGAGCCTTTGGTTAATTCCTCTTCCTGGTGGGAAATGAGAGTTAAATTTGCCCGTCCAGACACCTCCAGCTAGTCTCTCATTGGTTCTCCCTATTCCTGTTCATTTTCCGCAGAAATTGCAAACTGGGCCAAACAAGAGGTTAAAGGCACTGACTCTCCAAGTGGGGAGAGTGTTAGTAAAGCATCTGGAATGTTGCACCCGAGTCCCGGGGGATGAAAACTGACACAATTAAACACGTTTCCCGATCACACGGTGGATCATACTCTGGGTTCCACATGCATGTTTTAGCTGAAGGAAGAATCCCTTAAACCTGGAGAGTTGAGACCCATGGAATGGGTACCATGCAATATGACTTCAAAGGGTCTGCATTTGCTCACCGCACCTCAACAATCCTATCACTGCTGCGTTTATGACACTGTACACATGCTTGATTCTCTTTCTGAGACATATAAATCCATAGGTTTTAAGATTCTTTCTAGTCATGTATATTCTTACGCGTTTAACATGGGGTGTAGAGTCCACTTCGTTGAGCAAGGAGTAGCTCTTGTGTATTAAATATTTGGGTTATGGAACGGTATCTGTTCTAATTTCAATCTCTGGTTTTATGCAGCACCCCAACTCACCTTTCGCCTTAAGCAAGCATAAGTTGGTTTTCTACATTTGAGACCCTGTTCTGTTTTGTAAATCAGTTCCTGTGTAGCCAAGTTTACATTCCTTGTAGTAGTGATATCTTATGATGTTTGATTTTCTGTGTGACTTATTTCACTTAGAATCATCGTACCTGAATCCACTCATTATGCTGCTACGGGCCTGATGACATAGATTTCATTGCTGAGTGATATTGCATTGTACGTAAGTACCACAACTTCTTTATCCATTTTTCGCTTTCTGTGATATTGAACTTGGACCATAAATGAGGTTCTTGTAAACAGAGATGTCCCTAACTTTGGGGTGGCTGAGTCTTTTTGATTTTAATTTCCCTAAGCTATAGGACCATAAGTGGAAGTGCCCTAGGCTCTGTTGCTTTGTTTTTTAGATGTTTCAGGAAACACCATACACTTCTCCAGAGTGCCTGTTGGCAATTTACATCCCGCCCATCAGCATAACAAGGCTCCCAGTTCTCCATGGCCTGTCCTGCCTTTCTGGATTTTACACTTTTTTCAGATGGCCCTTTTGACCGGGGAGCAGTGAGACTTCATTGTAGTGCAGATTTCCTTTGCAAGCTTGCTTGGTTGGCCAAAAAGGGCGTATGCGTTTTTTCCTGAATATATTAAGGAAAAAACGCATACGCCCTTTTTGGCCAAGTGCATCATTGTGGACGTTCTGCCTCTTTTCCTATGCTTTACATGCAATTCCAGTCTACCTCCTGAAATCGGTTTCCTGCAATTCTGCCCCGCTTTCAAGTCCTCTTGGCAGCCTTACTTCAATATATTTTTGGACGATAGCTGTCATTTATAACTCTGCAGGTATGTGAATGACAGTGCCCCTGAGCTCCTTTCTTCAACTCGCTTTCTTGTGAGCTGGCCGCAACACCGCAGGATTGCTTCAGGCCCTAGTGTGGTTCCGGCATGGCACGCTGAGCCTTTGTTTAATTCCTCTTCCTGGTGGGAAATGAGAGTTAAATTTGCCCGTCCAGACACCTCCAGCTAGTCTCTCATTGGTTCTCCCTATTCCTGTTCATTTTCCGCAGAAATTGCAAACTGGGCCAAACAGGAGGTTAAAGGCACTGACTCTCCAAGTGGGGAGAGTGTTAGTAAAGCGTCTGGAATGTTGCACCCGAGTACCAGGGGACGAAAACTGAGACACATTTGAACACGTTTCCCGATCACATGGTGGATCATACTCTGGGTTCCACATGCATGTTTTAGCTGAAGGAAGAATCCCTTAAACCTGGAGAGTTGAGACCCCTGCAATGGGTACCATGCAATATGACTTCAAAGGGTCTGCATTTGCTCACCGAACCTCACCAATCCTATCACTGCTGCATTTATGCCACTGTACACACGCTTGATTCTCTTTCTGAGACATATAAATCCATAGGTTTTAAGATTCTTACTAGTCAGGTATATTCTTAGGCGTTTAATATGGGGTGTAGAGTCCACTTCGTTGAGCAAGGAGTAGCTCTTGTCTATTACATATTTGGCTTATGGAACGGTATCTGTGCTAATTTCAATCTCTGGTTTTATGCAGCACCCCAACTCACCTTTCCCCTTAAGCAAGCATAAGTCGGTTTTCTACATTTGAGACACTGTTCTGTTTTGTAATTCAGTTCCTGTGTAGCCAAGTTTACATTCCATGTGGTAGAGATATCTTATGATGTTTCTTTTTCTGTGTGACTTATTTCACTTAGAATCATCGTACCTGAATCCACTCATTATGCTGCTATGGGCCTGATGACATAGATTTCATTGCTGAGTGATATTGCATTGTACGTAAGTACCACAACTTCTTTATCCATTTTTCACTTTCTGTGATTTTGAACTTGTACTGTAAACGAGGTTCTTTTAAACAGAGCCTTCCCAAACTTTGGGGTGGCTGTGTCTTTTTGATTTTAATTTCCCTAAACTATAGGACCATAAGTGGAAGTGCCCTAGGCTCTGTTGCTTTGTTTTTTAGATGTTTCAGGAAACACCATACACTTCTCCAGAGTGGCTGTTGGCAAATTACATCCCGCCCATGAGCATAACAAGGCTCCCAGTTCTCCATGGCCTGTCCTGCCTTTCTGGATTTTACACTTTTTTCAGATGGCCCTTTTGACCGGGGGGCAGTGAGACTTCATTGTAGTGCAGATTTCCTTTTCAAGCTTGCTTGGTTGGCCAAAAAGGGCGTATGCGTTTTTTCCTGAATATATTCAGGAAAAAACGCATACGCCCTTTTTGGCCAAGTGCATCATTGTGGACGTTCTGCCTCTTTTCCTTTGCTTTACATGCAATTCCAGTCTACCTCCTGAAATCAGTTTCCTGCAATTCTGCCCAGCGTTCAAGTCCTCTTGGCAGCCTTACTTCAATATATTTTCGGACGATAGCTGTCATTTATAACTCTGCAGGTTGTTGAATGACAGTGCCCCTGAGCTCCTTTCTTCAACTCGCTTTCTTGTGAGCTGGCCGCAACACCGCAGCATTGCTTCAGGCCCTAGTGTGGTTCCGGAATGACATGCTGAGCCTTTGGTTAATTCCTCTTCCTGGTGGGAAATGAGAGTTAAATTTGCCCGTCCAGACACCTCCAGCTAGTCTCTCATTGGTTCTCCCTATTCCTGTTCATTTTCCGCAGAAATTGCAAACTGGGCCAAACAAGAGGTTAAAGGCACTGACTCTCCAAGTGGGGAGAGTGTTAGTAAAGCGTCTGGAATGTTGCACCCGAGTCCCGGGGGATGAAAACTGACACAATTAAACACGTTTCCCGATCACACGGTGGATCATACTCTGGGTTCCACATGCATGTTTTAGCTGAAGGAAGAATCCCTTAAACCTGGAGAGTTGAGACCCATGGAATGGGTATCATGCAATATGACTTCAAAGGGTCTGCATTTGCTCACCGCACCTCACCAATCCTATCACTGCTGCGTTTATGCCACTGTACACACGCTTGATTCTCTTTCGGAGACATATAAATCCATAGGTTTTAAGATTCTTTCTAGTCATGTATATTCTTACGCGTTTAACATGGGGTGTAGAGTCCACTTCGTTGAGCAAGGAGTAGCTCTTGTGTATTAAATATTTGGGTTATGGAACGGTATCTGTTCTAATTTCAATCTCTGGTTTTATGCAGCACCCCAACTCACCTTTCGCCTTAAGCAAGCATAAGTTGGTTTTCTACATTTGAGACCCTGTTCTGTTTTGTAATTCAGTTCCTGTGTAGCCAAGTTTACATTCCTTGTAGTAGTGATATCTTATGATGTTTGTTTTTCTGTGTGACTTATTTCACTTAGAATCATCGTACCTGAATCCACTCATTATGCTGCTACGGGCCTGATGACATAGATTTCATTGCTGAGTGATATTGCATTGTACGTAAGTACCACAACTTCTTTATCCATTTTTCGCTTTCTGTGATATTGAACTTGGACCATAAATGAGGTTCTTGTAAACAGAGCTGTCCCTAACTTTGGGGTGGCTGAGTCTTTTTGATTTTAATTTCCCTAAGCTATAGGACCATAAGTGGAAGTGCCCTAGGCTCTGTTGCTTTGTTTTTTAGATGTTTCAGGAAACACCATACACTTCTCCAGAGTGGCTGTTGGCAATTTACATCCCGCCCATCAGCATCACAAGGCTCCCAGTTCTCCATGGCCTGTCCTGCCTTTCTGGATTTTACACTTTTTTCAGATGGCCCTTTTGACCGGGGAGCAGTGAGACTTCATTGTAGTGCAGATTTCCTTTGCAAGCTTGCTTGGTTGGCCAAAAAGGGCGTATGCGTTTTTTCCGGAATATATTCAGGAAAAAACGCATACGCCCTTTTTGGCCAAGTGCATCATTGTGGACGTTCTGCCTCTTTTTCTATGCTTTACATGCAATTCCAGTCTACCTCCTGAAATCGGTTTCCTGCAATTCTGCCCCGCTTTCAAATCCTCTTGGCAGCCTTACTTCAATATATTTTTGGACGATAGCTATCATTTATAACTCTGCAGGTATGTGAATGACAGTGTCCCTGAGCTCCTTTCTTCAACTCGCTTTCTTGTGAGCTGGCCGCAACACCGCAGGATTGCTTCAGGCCCTAGTGTGGTTCCGGCATGGCACGCTGAACCTTTGTTTAATTCCTCTTCCTGGTGGGAAATGAGAGTTAAATTTGCCCGTCCAGACACCTCCAGCTAGTCTCTCATTGGTTCTCCCTATTCCTGTTCATTTTCCGCAGAAATTGCAAACTGGGCCAAACAGGAGGTTAAAGGCACTGACTCTCCAAGTGGGGAGAGTGTTAGTAAAGCGTCTGGAATGTTGCACCCGAGTACCAGGGGACGAAAACTGAGACACATTTGAACACGTTTCCCGATCACATGGTGGATCATACTCTGGGTTCCACATGCATGTTTTAGCTGAAGGAAGAATCCCTTAAACCTGGAGTGTTGAGACCCCTGCAATGGGTACCATGCAATATGACTTCAAAGGGTCTGCATTTGCTCACCGAACCTCACCAATCCTATCACTGCTGCATTTATGCCACTGTACACACGCTTGATTCTCTTTCTGAGACATATAAATCCATAGGTTTTAAGATTCTTACTAGTCAGGTATATTCTTAGGCGTTTAATATGGGGTGTAGAGTCCACTTCGTTGAGCAAGGAGTAGCTCTTGTCTATTACATATTTGGCTTATGGAACGGTATCTGTGCTAATTTCAATCTCTGGTTTTATGCAGCACCCCAACTCACCTTTCCCCTTAAGCAAGCATAAGTCGGTTTTCTACATTTGAGACCCTGTTCTGTTTTGTAATTCAGTTCCTGTGTAGCCAAGTTTACATTCCATGTGGTAGAGATATCTTATGATGTTTCATTTTCTGTGTGACTTATTTCACTTAGAATCATCGTACCTGAATCCACTCATTATGCTGCTACGGGCCTGATGACATAGATTTCATTGCTGAGTGATATTGTATTGTACGTAAGTACCACAACTTCTTTATCCATTTTTCACTTTCTGTGATTTTGAACTTGTACTGTAAACGAGGTTCTTTTAAACAGAGCCTTCCCAAACTTTGGGGTGGCTGTGTCATTTTGATTTTAATTTCCCTAAGCTATAGGACCATAAGTGGAAGTGCCCTAGGCTCTGTTGCTTTGTTTTTTAGATGTTTCAGGAAACACCATACACTTCTCCAGAGTGGCTGTTGGCAATTTACATCCCGCCCATCAGCATAACAAGGCTCCCAGTTCTCCATGGCCTGTCCTGCCTTTCTGGATTTTACACTTTTTTCAGATGGCCCTTTTGACCGGGGGGCAGTGAGACTTCATTGTAGTGCAGATTTCCTTTGCAAGCTTGCTTGGTTGGCCAAAAAGGGCGTATCCGTTTTTTCCTGAATATATTCAGGAAAAAACGCATACGCCCTTTTTGGCCAAGTGCATCATTGTGGACGTTCTGCCTCTTTTCCTATGCTTTACATGCAATTCCAGTCTACCTCCTGAAATCGGTTTCCTGCAATTCTGCCCCGCTTTCAAGTCCTCTTGGCAGCCTTACTTCAATATATTTTTGGACGATAGCTATCATTTATAACTCTGCAGGTATGTGAATGACAGTGTCCCTGAGCTCCTTTCTTCAACTCGCTTTCTTGTGAGCTGGCCGCAACACCGCAGGATTGCTTCAGGCCCTAGTGTGGTTCCGGCATGGCACGCTGAACCTTTGTTTAATTCCTCTTCCTGGTGGGAAATGAGAGTTAAATTTGCCCGTCCAGACACCTCCAGCTAGTCTCTCATTGGTTCTCCCTATTCCTGTTCATTTTCTGCAGAAATTGCAAACTGGGCCAAACAGGAGGTTAAAGGCACTGACTCTCCAAGTGGGGAGAGTGTTAGTAAAGCGTCTGGAATGTTGCACCCGAGTACCAGGGGACGAAAACTGAGACACATTTGAACACGTTTCCCGATCACATGGTGGATCATACTCTGGGTTCCACATGCATGTTTTAGCTGAAGGAAGAATCCCTTAAACCTGGAGAGTTGAGACCCCTGCAATGGGTACCATGCAATATGACTTCAAAGGGTCTGCATTTGCTCACCGAACCTCACCAATCCTATCACTGCTGCATTTATGCCACTGTACACACGCTTGATTCTCTTTCGGAGACATATAAATCCATAGGTTTTAAGATTCTTACTAGTCAGGTATATTCTTAGGCGTTTAATATGGGGTGTAGAGTCCACTTCGTTGAGCAAGGAGTAGCTCTTGTCTATTACATATTTGGCTTATGGAACGGTATCTGTGCTAATTTCAATCTCTGGTTTTATGCAGCACCCCAACTCACCTTTCCCCTTAAGCAAGCATAAGTCGGTTTTCTACATTTGAGACCCTGTTCTGTTTTGTAATTCAGTTCCTGTGTAGCCAAGTTTACATTCCATGTGGTAGAGATATCTTATGATGTTTCTTTTTCTGTGTGACTTATTTCACTTAGAATCATCGTACCTGAATCCACTCATTATGCTGCTACGGGCCTGATGACATAGATTTCATTGCTGAGTGATATTGCATTGTACGTAAGTACCACAACTTCTTTATCCATTTTTCACTTTCTGTGATTTTGAACTTGTACTGTAAACGAGGTTCTTGTAAACAGAGCCTTCCCAAATTTTGGGGTGGCTGTGTCATTTTGATTTTAATTTCCCTAAGCTATAGGACCATAAGTGGAAGTGCCCTAGGCTCTGTTGCTTTGTTTTTTAGATGTTTCAGGAAACACCATACACTTCTCCAGAGTGGCTGTTGGCAATTTACATCCCGCCCATGAGCATAACAAGGCTCCCAGTTCTCCATGGCCTGTCCTGCCTTTCTGGATTTTACACTTTTTTCAGATGGCCCTTTTGACCGGGGGGCAGTGAGACTTCATTGTAGTGCAGATTTCCTTTGCAAGCTTGCTTGGTTGGCCAAAAAGGGCGTATCCGTTTTTTCCTGAATATATTCAGGAAAAAACGCATACGCCCTTTTTGGCCAAGTGCATCATTGTGGACGTTCTGCCTCTTTTCCTTTGCTTTACATGCAATTCCAGTCTACCTCCTGAAATCGGTTTCCTGCAATTCTGCCCAGCGTTCAAGTCCTCTTGGCAGCCTTACTTCAATATATTTTTGGACGATAGCTGTCATTTATAACTCTGCAGGTTTGTGAATGACAGTGCCCCTGCGCTCCTTTCTTCAACTCGCTTTCTTGTGAGCTGGCCGCAACACCGCAGCATTGCTTCAGGCCCTAGTGTGGTTCCAGAATGACATGCTGAGCCTTTGGTTAATTCCTCTTCCTGGTGGGAAATGAGAGTTAAATTTGCCCGTCCAGACACCTCCAGCTAGTCTCTCATTGGTTCTCCCTATTCCTGTTCATTTTCCGCAGAAATTGCAAACTGGGCCAAACAAGAGGTTAAAGGCACTGACTCTCCAAGTGGGGAGAGTGTTAGTAAAGCGTCTGGAATGTTGCACCCGAGTACCAGGGGATGAAAACTGACACAATTAAACACGTTTCCCGATCACACGGTGGATCATACTCTGGGTTCCACATGCATGTTTTAGCTGAAGGAAGAATCCCTTAAACCTGGAGAGTTGAGACCCATGGAATGGGTACCATGCAATATGACTACAAAGGTTCTGCATTTGCTCACCGAACCTCACCAATCCTATCACTGCTGCGTTTATGACACTGTACACACGCTTGATTCTCTTTCGGAGACATATAAATCCATAGGTTTTAAGATTCTTTCTAGTCAGATATATTCTTACGCGTTTAATATGGGGTGTAGAGTCCACTTCGTTGAGCAAGGAGTAGCTCTTGTCTATTAAATATTTGGCTTATGGAACGGTATCTGTGCTAATTTCAATCTCTGGTTTTATGCAGCACCCCAACTCACCTTTCGCCTTAAGCAAGCATAAGTTGGTTTTCTACATTTGAGACCCTGTTCTGTTTTGTAATTCAGTTCCTGTGTAGCCAAGTTTACATTCCTTGTAGTAGTGATATCTTATGATGTTTGTTTTTCTGTGTGACTTATTTCACTTAGAATCATCGTACCTGAATCCACTCATTATGCTGCTACGGGCCTGATGACATAGATTTCATTGCTGAGTGATATTGCATTGTACGTAAGTACCACAACTTCTTTATCCATTTTTCGTTTTCTGTGATATTGAACTTGGACCATAAATGAGGTTCTTGTAAACAGAGCTGTCCCTAACTTTGGGGTGGCTGAGTCTTTTTGATTTTAATTTCCCTAAGCTATAGGACCATAAGTGGAAGTGCCCTAGGCTCTGTTGCTTTGTTTTTTAGATGTTTCAGGAAACACCATACACTTCTCCAGAGTGGCTGTTGGCAATTTACATCCCGCCCATCAGCATAACAAGGCTCCCAGTTCTCCATGGCCTGTCCTGCCTTTCTGGATTTTACACTTTTTTCAGATGGCCCTTTTGACCGGGGGGCAGTGAGACTTCATTGTAGTGCAGATTTCCTTTGCAAGCTTGCTTGGTTGGCCAAAAAGGGCGTATCCGTTTTTTCCTGAATATATTCAGGAAAAAACGCATACGCCCTTTTTGGCCAAGTGCATCATTGTGGACGTTCTGCCTCTTTTCCTATGCTTTACATGCAATTCCAGTCTACCTCCTGAAATCGGTTTCCTGCAATTCTGCCCCGCTTTCAAGTCCTCTTGGCAGCCTTACTTCAATATATTTTTGGACGATAGCTATCATTTATAACTCTGCAGGTATGTGAATGACAGTGTCCCTGAGCTCCTTTCTTCAACTCGCTTTCTTGTGAGCTGGCCGCAACACCACAGGATTGCTTCAGGCCCTAGTGTGGTTCCGGCATGGCACGCTGAACCTTTGTTTAATTCCTCTTCCTGGTGGGAAATGAGAGTTAAATTTGCCCGTCCAGACACCTCCAGCTAGTCTCTCATTGGTTCTCCCTATTCCTGTTCATTTTCTGCAGAAATTGCAAACTGGGCCAAACAGGAGGTTAAAGGCACTGAGTCTCCAAGTGGGGAGAGTGTTAGTAAAGCGTCTGGAATGTTGCACCCGAGTACCAGGGGACGAAAACTGAGACACATTTGAACACGTTTCCCGATCACATGGTGGATCATACTCTGGGTTCCACATGCATGTTTTAGCTGAAGGAAGAATCCCTTAAACCTGGAGAGTTGAGACCCCTGCAATGGGTACCATGCAATATGACTTCAAAGGGTCTGCATTTGCTCACCGAACCTCACCAATCCTATCACTGCTGCATTTATGCCACTGTACACACGCTTGATTCTCTTTCTGAGACATATAAATACATAGGTTTTAAGATTCTTACTAGTCAGGTATATTCTTAGGCGTTTAATATGGGGTGTAGAGTCCACTTCGTTGAGCAAGGAGTAGCTCTTGTCTATTACATATTTGGCTTATGGAACGGTATCTGTGCTAATTTCAATCTCTGGTTTTATGCAGCACCCCAACTCACGTTTCCCCTTAAGCAAGCATAAGTCGGTTTTCTACATTTGAGACCCTGTTCTGTTTTGTAATTCAGTTCCTGTGTAGCCAAGTTTACATTCCATGTGGTAGAGATATCTTATGATGTTTCTTTTTCTGTGTGACTTATTTCACTTAGAATCATCGTACCTGAATCCACTCATTATGCTGCTACGGGCCTGATGACATAGATTTCATTGCTGCATGATATTGCATTGTACGTAAGTACCACAACTTCTTTATCCATTTTTCACTTTCTGTGATTTTGAACTTGTACTGTAAACGAGGTTCTTGTAAACAGAGCCTTCCCAAACTTTGGGGTGGCTGTGTCATTTTGATTTTAATTTCCCTAAGCTATAGGACCATAAGTGGAAGTGCCCTAGGCTCTGTTGCTTGGTTTTTTAGATGTTTCAGGAAACACCATACACTTCTCCAGAGTGGCTGTTGGCAATTTACATCCCGCCCATGAGCATAACAAGGCTCCCAGTTCTCCATGGCCTGTCCTGCCTTTCTGGATTTTACACTTTTTTCAGATGGCCCTTTTGACCGGGGGGCAGTGAGACTTCATTGTAGTGCAGATTTCCTTTGCAAGCTTGCTTGGTTGGCCAAAAAGGGCGTATCCGTTTTTTCCTGAATATATTCAGGAAAAAACGCATACGCCCTTTTTGGCCAAGTGCATCATTGTGGACGTTCTGCCTCTTTTCCTTTGCTTTACATGCAATTCCAGTCTACCTCCTGAAATCGGTTTCCTGCAATTCTGCCCAGCGTTCAAGTCCTCTTGGCAGCCTTACTTCAATATATTTTTGGACGATAGCTGTCATTTATAACTCTGCAGGTTTGTGAATGACAGTGCCCCTGCGCTCCTTTCTTCAACTCGCTTTCTTGTGAGCTGGCCGCAACACCGCAGCATTGCTTCAGGCCCTAGTGTGGTTCCAGAATGACATGCTGAGCCTTTGGTTAATTCCTCTTCCTGGTGGGAAATGAGAGTTAAATTTGCCCGTCCAGACACCTCCAGCTAGTCTCTCATTGGTTCTCCCTATTCCTGTTCATTTTCCACAGAAATTGCAAACTGGGCCAAACAAGAGGTTAAAGGCACTGACTCTCCAAGTGGGGAGAGTGTTAGTAAAGCGTCTGGAATGTTGCACCCGAGTACCAGGGGATGAAAACTGAAACAATTAAACACGTTTCCCGATCACACGGTGGATCATACTCTGGGTTCCACATGCATGTTTTAGCTGAAGGAAGAATCCCTTAAACCTGGAGAGTTGAGACCCATGGAATGGGTACCATGCAATATGACTTCAAAGGTTCTGCATTTGCTCACCAAACCTCACCAATCCTATCACTGCTGCGTTTATGACACTGTACACACGCTTGATTCTCTTTCGGAGACATATAAATCCATAGGTTTTAAGATTCTTTCTAGTCAGATATATTCTTACGCATTTAATATGGGGTGTAGAGTCCACTTCGTTGAGCAAGGAGTAGCTCTTGTCTATTAAATATTTGGCTTATGGAACGGTATCTGTGCTAATTTCAATCTCTGGTTTTATGCAGCACCCCAACTCACCTTTCGCCTTAAGCAAGCACAAGTTGGTTTTCTACATTTGAGACCCTGTTCTGTTTTGTAATTCAGTTCCTGTGTAGCCAAGTTTACATTCCTTGTGGTAGTGATATCTTATGATGTTTGTTTTTCTGTGTGACTTATTTCACTTAGAATCATCGTACCTGAATCCACTCATTATGCTGCTACGGGCCTGATGACATAGATTTCATTGCTGAGTGATATTGCATTGTACGTAAGTACCACAACTTCTTTATCCATTTTTCACTTTCTGTGATTTTGAACTTGTACTGTAAACGAGGTTCTTTTAAACAGAGCCTTCCCAAACTTTGGGGTGGCTGTGTCATTTTGATTTTAATTTCCCTAAGCTATAGGACCATAAGTGGAAGTGCCCTAGGCTCTGTTGCTTTGTTTTTTAGATGTTTCAGGAAACACCATACACTTCTCCAGAGTGGCTGTTGGCAATTTACATCCCGCCCATCAGCATAACAAGGCTCCCAGTTCTCCATGGCCTGTCCTGCCTTTCTGGATTTTACACTTTTTTCAGATGGCCCTTTTGACCGGGGGGCAGTGAGACTTCATTGTAGTGCAGATTTCCTTTTCAAGCTTGCTTGGTTGGCCAAAAAGGGCGTATCCGTTTTTTCCTGAATATATTCAGGAAAAAACGCATACGCCCTTTTTGGCCAAGTGCATCATTGTGGACGTTCTGCCTCTTTTCCTTTGCTTTACATGCAATTCCAGTCTACCTCCTGAAATCGGTTTCCTGCAATTCTGCCCAGCGTTCAAGTCCTCTTGGCAGCCTTACTTCAATATATTTTTGGACGATAGCTGTCATTTATAACTCTGCAGGTTTGTGAATGACAGTGCCCCTGCGCTCCTTTCTTCAACTCGCTTTCTTGTGAGCTGGCCGCAACACCGCAGCATTGCTTCAGGCCCTAGTGTGGTTCCAGAATGACATGCTGAGCCTTTGGTTAATTCCTCTTCCTGGTGGGAAATGAGAGTTAAATTTGCCCGTCCAGACACCTCCAGCTAGTCTCTCATTGGTTCTCCCTATTCCTGTTCATTTTCCGCAGAAATTGCAAACTGGGCCAAACAAGAGGTTAAAGGCACTGACTCTCCAAGTGGGGAGAGTGTTAGTAAAGAGTCTGGAATGTTGCACCCGAGTACCAGGGGATGAAAACTGAAACAATTAAACACGTTTCCCGATCACACGGTGGATCATACTCTGGGTTCCACATGCATGTTTTAGCTGAAGGAAGAATCCCTTAAACCTGGAGAGTTGAGACCCATGGAATGGGTACCATGCAATATGACTTCAAAGGTTCTGCATTTGCTCACCGAACCTCACCAATCCTATCACTGCTGCGTTTATGACACTGTACACACGCTTGATTCTCTTTCGGAGACATATAAATCCATAGGTTTTAAGATTCTTTCTAGTCAGATATATTCTTACGCGTTTAATATGGGGTGTAGAGTCCACTTCGTTGAGCAAGGAGTAGCTCTTGTCTATTAAATATTTGGCTTATGGAACGGTATCTGTGCTAATTTCAATCTCTGGTTTTATGCAGCACCCCAACTCACCTTTCGCCTTAAGCAAGCACAAGTTGGTTTTCTACATTTGAGACCCTGTTCTGTTTTGTAATTCAGTTCCTGTGTAGCCAAATTTACATTCCTTGTAGTAGTGATATCTTATGATGTTTGTTTTTCTGTGTGACTTATTTCACTTAGAATCATCGTACCTGAATCCACTCATTATGCTGCTACGGGCCTGATGACATAGATTTCATTGCTGAGTGATATTGCATTGTACGTAAGTACCACAACTTCTTTATCCATTTTTCGCTTTCTGTGATATTGAACTTGGACCATAAATGAGGTTCTTGTAAACAGAGCTGTCCCTAACTTTGGGGTGGCTGAGTCTTTTTGATTTTAATTTCCCTAAGCTATAGGACCATAAGTGGAAGTGCCCTAGGCTCTGTTGCTTTGTTTTTTAGATGTTTCAGGAAACACCATACACTTCTCCAGAGTGGCTGTTGGCAATTTACATCCCGCCCATCAGCATAACAAGGCTCCCAGTTCTCCATGGCCTGTCCTGCCTTTCTGGATTTTACACTTTTTTCAGATGGCCCTTTTGACCAGGGAGCAGTGAGACTTCATTGTAGTGCAGATTTCCTTTGCAAGCTTGCTTGGTTGGCCAAAAAGTGCGTATGCGTTTTTTCCGGAATATATTCAGGAAAAAACGCATACGCCCTTTTTGGCCAAGTGCATCATTGTGGACGTTCTGCCTCTTTTCCTATGCTTTACATGCAATTCCAGTCTACCTCCTGAAATCGGTTTCCTGCAATTCTGCCCCGCTTTCAAGTCCTCTTGGCAGCCTTACTTCAATATATTTTTGGACGATAGCTATCATTTATAACTCTGCAGGTATGTGAATGACAGTGTCCCTGAGCTCCTTTCTTCAACTCGCTTTCTTGTGAGCTGGCCGCAACACCGCAGGATTGCGTCAGGCCCTAGTGTGGTTCCGGCATGGCACGCTGAGCCTTTGTTTAATTCCTCTTCCTGGTGGGAAATGAGAGTTAAATTTGCCCGTCCAGACACCTCCAGCTAGTCTCTCATTGGTTCTCCCTATTCCTGTTCATTTTCCGCAGAAATTGCAAACTGGGCCAAACAGGAGGTTAAAGGCACTGACTCTCCAAGTGGGGAGAGTGTTAGTAAAGCGTCTGGAATGTTGCACCCGAGTACCAGGGGACGAAAACTGAGACACATTTGAACACGTTTCCCGATCACATGGTGGATCATACTCTGGGTTCCACATGCATGTTTTAGCTGAAGGAAGAATCCCTTAAACCTGGAGAGTTGAGACCCATGGAATGGGTACCATGCAATATGACTTCAAAGGGTCTGCATTTGCTCACCGAACCTCACCAATCCTATCACTGCTGCATTTATGCCACTGTACACACGCTTGATTCTCTTTCGGAGACATATAAATCCATAGGTTTTAAGATTCTTACTAGTCAGGTATATTCTTAGGCGTTTAATATGGGGTGTAGAGTCCACTTCGTTGAGCAAGGAGTAGCTCTTGTCTCTTACATATTTGGCTTATGGAGCGGTATCTGTGCTAATTTCAATCTCTGGTTTTATGCAGCACCCCAACTCACCTTTCCCCTTAAGCAAGCATAAGTCGGTTTTCTACATTTGAGACCCTGTTCTGTTTTGTAATTCAGTTCCTGTGTAGCCAAGTTTACATTCCATGTGGTAGAGATATCTTATGATGTTTCTTTTTCTGTGTGACTTATTTCACTTAGAATCATCGTACCTGAATCCACTCATTATGCTGCTATGGGCCTGATGACATAGATTTCATTGCTGAGTGATATTGCATTGTACGTAAGTACCACAACTTCTTTATCCATTTTTCACTTTCTGTGATTTTGAACTTGTACTGTAAACGAGGTTCTTGTAAACAGAGCCTTCCCAAACTTTGGGGTGGCTGTGTCTTTTTGATTTTAATTTCCCTAAGCTATAGGACCATAAGTGGAAGTGCCCTAGGCTCTGTTGCTTTGTTTTTTAGATGTTTCAGGAAACACCATACACTTCTCCAGAGTGGCTGTTGGCAATTTACATCCCGCCCATGAGCATAACAAGGCTCCCAGTTCTCCATGGCCTGTCCTGCCTTTCTGGATTTTACACTTTTTTCAGATGGCCCTTTTGACCGGGGGGCAGTGAGACTTCATTGTAGTGCAGATTTCCTTTGCAAGCTTGCTTGGTTGGCCAAAAAGGGCGTATGCGTTTATTCCTGAATATATTCAGGAAAAAACGCATACGCCCTTTTTGGCCAAGTGCATCATTGTGGACGTTCTGCCTCTTTTCCTATGCTTTACATGCAATTCCAGTCTACCTCCTGAAATCGGTTTCCTGCAATTCTGCCCCGCTTTCAAGTCCTCTTGGCAGCCTTACTTCAATATATTTTTGGACGATAGCTGTCATTTATAACTCTGCAGGTCTGTGAATGACAGTGCCCCTGAGCTCCTTTCTTCAACTCGCTTTCTTGTGAGCTGGCCGCAACACCGCAGCATTGCGTCAGGCCCTAGTGTGGTTCCGGCATGGCACACTGAGCCTTTGGTTAATTCCTCTTCCTGGTGGGAAATGAGAGTTAAATTTGCCCGTCCAGACACCTCCAGCTAGTCTCTCATTGGTTCTCACTATTCCTGTTCATTTTCCGCAGAAATTGCAAACTGGGCCAAACAAGAGGTTAAAGGCACTGACTCTCCAAGTGGGGAGAGTGTTAGTAAAGCATCTGGAATGTTGCACCCGAGTCCCGGGGGATGAAAACTGACACAATTAAACACGTTTCCCGATCACACGGTGGATCATACTCTGGGTTCCACATGCATGTTTTAGCTGAAGGAAGAATCCCTTAAACCTGGAGAGTTGAGACCCATGGAATGGGTACCATGCAATATGACTTCAAAGGGTCTGCATTTGCTCACCGAACCTCACCAATCCTATCACTGCTGCGTTTATGACACTGTACACACGCTTGATTCTCTTTCGGAGACATATAAATCCATAGGTTTTAAGATTCTTTCTAGTCATGTATATTCTTACGCGTTTAATATGGGGTGTAGAGTCCACTTCGTTGAGCAAGGAGTAGCTCTAGTCTATTAAATATTTGGGTTATGGAACGGTATCTGTTCTAATTTCAATCTCTGGTTTTATGCAGCACCCCAACTCACCTTTCGCCTTAAGCAAGCATAAGTTGGTTTTCTACATTTGAGACCCTGTTCTGTTTTGTAATTCAGTTCCTGTGTAGCCAAGTTTACATTCCTTGTAGTAGTGATATCTTATGATGTTTGTTTTTCTGTGTGACTTATTTCACTTAGAATCATCGTACCTGAATCCACTCATTATGCTGCTATGGGCCTGATGACATAGATTTCATTGCTGAGTGATATTGCATTGTACGTAAGTACCACAACTTCTTTATCCATTTTTCGCTTTCTGTGATATTGAACTTGGACCATAAATGAGGTTCTTGTAAACAGAGCTGTCCCTAACTTTGGGGTGGCTGAGTCTTTTTGATTTTAATTTCCCTAAGCTATAGGACCATAAGTGGAAGTGCCCTAGGCTCTGTTGCTTTGTTTTGTAGATGTTTCAGGAAACACCATACACTTCTCCAGAGTGGCTGTTGGCAATTTACATCCCGCCCATCAGCATAACAAGGCTCCCAGTTCTCCATGGCCTGTCCTGCCTTTCTGGATTTTACACTTTTTTCAGATGGCCCTTTTGACCGGGGGCAGTGAGACTTCATTGTAGTGCAGATTTCCTTTGCAAGCTTGCTTGGTTGGCCAAAAAGTGCGTATGCGTTTTTTCCTGAATATATTAAGGAAAAAACGCATACGCCCTTTTTGGCCAAGTGCATCATTGTGGACGTTCTGCCTCTTTTCCTATGCTTTACATGCAATTCCAGTCTACCTCCTGAAATCGGTTTCCTGCAATTCTGCCCCGCTTTCAAGTCCTCTTGGCAGCCTTACTTCAATATATTTTTGGACGATAGCTATCATTTATAACTCTGCAGGTATGTGAATGACAGTGTCCCTGAGCTCCTTTCTTCAACTCGCTTTCTTGTGAGCTGGCCGCAACACTGCAGGATTGCTTCAGGCCCTAGTGTGGTTCCGGCATGGCACGCTGAACCTTTGTTTAATTCCTCTTCCTGGTGGGAAATGAGAGTTAAATTTGCCCGTCCAGACACCTCCAGCTAGTCTCTCATTGGTTCTCCCTATTCCTGTTCATTTTCCGCAGAAATTGCAAACTGGGCCAAACAGGAGGTTAAAGGCACTGAGTCTCCAAGTGGGGAGAGTGTTAGTAAAGCGTCTGGAATGTTGCACCCGAGTACCAGGGGACGAAAACTGAGACACATTTGAACACGTTTCCCGATCACATGGTGGATCATACTCTGGGTTCCACATGCATGTTTTAGCTGAAGGAAGAATCCCTTAAACCTGGAGAGTTGAGACCCCTGCAATGGGTACCATGCAATATGACTTCAAAGGGTCTGCATTTGCTCACCGAACCTCACCAATCCTATCACTGCTGCATTTATGCCACTGTACACACGCTTGATTCTCTTTCGGAGACATATAAATCCATAGGTTTTAAGATTCTTACTAGTCAGGTATATTCTTAGGCGTTTAATATGGGGTGTAGAGTCCACTTCGTTGAGCAAGGAGTAGCTCTTGTCTATTACATATTTGGCTTATGGAACGGTATCTGTGCTAATTTCAATCTCTGGTTTTATGCAGCACCCCAACTCACCTTTCCCCTTAAGCAAGCATAAGTCGGTTTTCTACATTTGAGACCCTGTTCTGTTTTGTAATTCAGTTCCTGTGTAGCCAAGTTTACATTCCATGTGGTAGAGATATCTTATGATGTTTCTTTTTCTGTGTGACTTATTTCACTTAGAATCATCGTACCTGAATCCACTCATTATGCTGCTATGGGCCTGATGACATAGATTTCATTGCTGAGTGATATTGCATTGTACGTAAGTACCACAACTTCTTTATCCATTTTTCACTTTCTGTGATTTTGAACTTGTACTGTAAACGAGGTTCTTTTAAACAGAGCCTTCCCAAACTTTGGGGTGGCTGTGTCTTTTTGATTTTAATTTCCCTAAGCTATAGGACCATAAGTGGAAGTGCCCTAGGCTCTGTTGCTTTGTTTTTTAGATGTTTCAGGAAACACCATACACTTCTCCAGAGTGGCTGTTGGCAATTTACATCCCGCCCATCAGCATAACAAGGCTCTCAGTTCTCCATGGCCTGTCCTGCCTTTCTGGATTTTACACTTTTTTCAGATGGCCCTTTTGACCGGGGGGCAGTGAGACTTCATTGTAGTGCAGATTTCCTTTTCAAGCTTGCTTGGTTGGCCAAAAAGGGCGTATCCGTTTTTTCCTGAATATATTCAGGAAAAAACGCATACGCCCTTTTTGGCCAAGTGCATCATTGTGGACGTTCTGCCTCTTTTCCTTTGCTTTACATGCAATTCCAGTCTACCTCCTGAAATCGGTTTCCTGCAATTCTGCCCAGCGTTCAAGTCCTCTTGGCAGCCTTACTTCAATATATTTTTGGACGATAGCTGTCATTTATAACTCTGCAGGTTTGAGAATGACAGTGCCCCTGAGCTCCTTTCTTCAACTCGCTTTCTTGTGAGCTGGCCGCAACACCGCAGCATTGCTTCAGGCCCTAGTGTGGTTCCGGAATGACATGCTGAGCCTTTGGTTAATTCCTCTTCCTGGTGGGAAATGAGAGTTAAATTTGCCCGTCCAGACACCTCCAGCTAGTCTCTCATTGGTTCTCCCTATTCCTGTTCATTTTCCGCAGAAATTGCAAACTGGGCCAAACAAGAGGTTAAAGGCACTGACTCTCCAAGTGGGGAGAGTGTTAGTAAAGCGTCTGGAATGTTGCACCCGAGTCCCGGGGGATGAAAACTGACACAATTAAACACGTTTCCCGATCACATGGTGGATCATACTCTGGGTTCCACATGCATGTTTTAGCTGAAGGAAGAATCCCTTAAACCTGGAGAGTTGAGACCCATGGAATGGGTACCATGCAATATGACTTCAAAGGGTCTGCATTTGCTCACCGCACCTCACCAATCCTATCACTGCTGCGTTTATGACACTTTACACACGTTTGATTCTCTTTCGGAGACATATAAATCCATAGGTTTTAAGATTCTTTCTAGTCATGTATATTCTTACGCGTTTAATATGGGGTGTAGAGTCCACTTCGTTGAGCAAGGAGTAGCTCTTGTGTATTAAATATTTGGGTTATGGAACGGTATCTGTTCTAATTTCAATCTCTGATTTTATGCAGCACCCCAACTCACCTTTCGCCTTAAGCAAGCATAAGTTGGTTTTCTACATTTGAGACCCTGTTCTGTTTTGTAATTCAGTTCCTGTGTAGCCAAGTTTACATTCCTTGTAGTAGTGATATCTTATGATGTTTGTTTTTCTGTGTGACTTATTTCACTTAGAATCATCGTACCTGAATCCACTCATTATGCTGCTACGGGCCTGATGACATAGATTTCATTGCTGAGTGATATTGCATTGTACGTAAGTACCACAACTTCTTTATCCATTTTTCGCTTTCTGTGATATTGAACTTGGACCATAAATGAGGTTCTTGTAAACAGAGATGTCCCTAACTTTGGGGTGGCTGAGTCTTTTTGATTTTAATTTCCCTAAGCTATAGGACCATAAGTGGAAGTGCCCTAGGCTCTGTTGCTTTGTTTTTTAGATGTTTCAGGAAACACCATACACTTCTCCAGAGTGGCTGTTGGCAATTTACATCCCGCCCATCAGCATAACAAGGCTCCCAGTTCTCCATGGCCTGTCCTGCCTTTCTGGATTTTACACTTTTTTCAGATGGCCCTTTTGACCGGGGAGCAGTGAGACTTCATTGTAGTGCAGATTTCCTTTGCAAGCTTGCTTGGTTGGCCAAAAAGGGCGTATGCGTTTTTTCCTGAATATATTCAGGAAAAAACGCATACGCCCTTTTTGGCCAAGTGCATCATTGTGGACGTTCTGCCTCTTTTCCTATGCTTTACATGCAATTCCAGTCTACCTCCTGAAATCGGTTTCCTGCAATTCTGCCCCGCTTTCAAGTCCTCTTGGCAGCCTTACTTCAATATATTTTTGGACGATAGCTATCATTTATAACTCTGCAGGTATGTGAATGACAGTGCCCCTGAGATCCTTTCTTCAACTCGCTTTCTTGTGAGCTGGCCGCAACACCGCAGGATTGCTTCAGGCCCTAGTGTGGTTCCGGCATGGCACGCTGAGCCTTTGTTTAATTCCTCTTCCTGGTGGGAAATGAGAGTTAAATTTGCCCGTCCAGACACCTCCAGCTAGTCTCTCATTGGTTCTCCCTATTCCTGTTCATTTTCCGCAGAAATTGCAAACTGGGCCAAACAGGAGGTTAAAGGCACTGACTCTCCAAGTGGGGAGAGTGTTAGTAAAGCGTCTGGAATGTTGCACCCGAGTACCAGGGGACGAAAACTGAGACACATTTGAACACGTTTCCCGATCACACGGTGGATCATACTCTGGGTTCCACATGCATGTTTTAGCTGAAGGAAGAATCCCTTAAACCTGGAGAGTTGAGACCCCTGCAATGGGTACCATGCAATATGACTTCAAAGGGTCTGCATTTGCTCACCGAACCTCACCAATCCTATCACTGCTGCATTTATGCCACTGTACACACGCTTGATTCTCTTTCTGAGACATATAAATCCATAGGTTTTAAGATTCTTACTAGTCAGGTATATTCTTAGGCGTTTAATATGGGGTGTAGAGTCCACTTCGTTGAGCAAGGAGTAGCTCTTGTCTATGACATATTTGGCTTATGGAACGGTATCTGTGCTAATTTCAATCTCTGGTTTTATGCAGCACCCCAACTTAGCTTTCCCCTTAAGCAAGCATAAGTTGGTTTTCTACATTTGAGACCCTGTTCTGTTTTGTAATTCAGTTCCTGTGTAGCCAAGTTTACATTCCGTGTAGTAGTGATATCTTATGATGTTTCTTTTTCTGTGTGACTTATTTCACTTAGAATCATCGTACCTGAATCCACTCATTATGCTGCTACGGGCCTGATGACATAGATTTCATTGCTGAGTGATATTGCATTGTACGTAAGTACCACAAGTTCTTTATCCATTTTTCGCTTTCTGTGATATTGAATTTGTACCGTAAACAAGGTTCTTGTAAACAGAGCCGTCCCAAACTTTGGGGTGGCTGTGTGTTTTAGATTTTAATTTCCCTAAGCTATAGGACCATAAGTGGAAGTGTCCTAGGCTCTGTTGCCTTGTTTTTTAGATGTTTCAGGAAACACCATACACTTCTCCAGAGTGGCTGTTGGCAATTTACATCCCGCCCATCAGCATAACAAGGCTCCCAGTTCTCCATGGCCTGTCCTGCCTTTCTGGATTTTACACTTTTCTCAGATGGCCCTTTTGACCGGGGGGCAGTGAGACTTCATTGTAGTGCAGATTTCCTTTGCAAGCTTGCTTGCTTGGCCAAAAAGGGCGTAGGCTTTTTTTCTTGAGGAAAAAACGCATATGCCCTTTTTGGCCAAGTGCATCATTGTGGACGTTCTGCCTCTTTTCCTATGCTTTACATGCAATTCCAGTCTACCTCCTGAAATCGGTTTCCTGCAATTCTGCCCCGCTTTCAAGTCCTCTTGGCAGCCTTACTTCAATATATTTTTAGACGATAGCTGTCATTTATAACTCTGCAGGTTTGTGAATGACAGTGACCCTGAGCTCCTTTCTTCAACTCGCTTTCTTGTGAGCTGCCCGCAACACCGCAGGATTGCTTCAGGCCCTACTGTGGTTCCGGCATGGCATGCAGAGCCTTTGGTTAATTCCTCTTCCTGGTGGGAAATGAGAGTTAAATTTGCCCGTCCAGACACCTCCAGCTAGTCTCTCATTGGTTCTCCCTATTCCTGTTCATTTTCCGCAGAAATTGCAAACTGGGCCAAACAGGAGGTTAAAGGCACTGACTCTCCAAGTGGGGAGAGTGTTAGTAAAGCGTCTGGAATGTTGTACCAGAGTACCAGGGGACGAAAACTGAGACACATTTGAACACGTTTCCCGATCACACGGTGGATCATACTCTGGGTTCCACATGCATGTGTTAGCTGAAGGAAGAATCCCTTAAACCTGGAGAGTTGAGACCCATGGAATGGGTACCATGCAATATGACTTCAAATGCTCTGCATTTGCTCACCTATCCTCACCAATCCTATCATTGCTGCATTTATGCCGCTGTACACATGCTTGATTCTCTTGCAGAGACATATAAATCCATAGGTTTTAAGATTCTTACTAGTCAGGTATATTCTTACGCGTTTAATATGGGGTGTTGGGTCCACTTCGTTGAGCAAGGAGTAGCTCTTGTCTATTACATATTTGGCTTATGGAACGGTATCTGTGCTAATTTCAATCTCTGGTTTTATGCAGCCCCCCAACTCACCTTTCCCCTTAAGCAAGCATAAGTTGGTTTTCTACATTTGAGACCCTGTTCTGTTTTGTAATTCAGTTCCTGTGTAGCCAAGTTTACATTCCGTGTAGTAGTGATATCTTATGATGTTTCTTTTTTTGTGTGACTTATTTCACTTAGAATCATCGTACCTGAATCCACTCATTATGCTGCTACGGGCCTGATGACATAGATTTCATTGCTGAGTGATATTGCATTGTACGTAAGTACCACAACTTCTTTATCCATTTTTCGCTTTCTGTGATATTGAACTTGTACCGTAAACGAGGTCCTTGTAAACTGAGCCGTCCCAAACTTTGGGGTGGCTGTGTCTTTTTGATTTTAATTTCCCTAAGCTATAGGACCATAAGTGGAAGTGCCCTAGGCTCTGTTGCTTTGTTTTTTAGATGTTTCAGGAAACACCATACACTTCTCCATTGTCGCTGTTGGCAATTTACATCCCGCCCATCAGCATAACAAGGCTCTCACTTCTCCATGGCCTGTCCTGCCTTTCTGGATTTTACACTTTTATCAGATGGCCCTTTTGACTGGGGGCCAGTGAGACTTCATTGTAGTGCAGATTTCCTTTTCAAGCTTGCTTGGTTGGCCAAAAAGGGCGTATGCGTTTTTTCCTGAATATATTCAGGAAAGAACGCATATGCCCCTTTTGGCCAAGTGCATCATTGTGGACGTTCTGCCTCTTTTCCTATGCTTTACATGCAATTCCAGTCTACCTCCTGAAATCGGTTTCCTGCAATTCTGCCCCGCTTTCAAGTCCTCTTGGCAGCCTTACTTCAATATATTTTTGGACGATAGCTGTCATTTATAACTCTGCAGGTTTGTGAATGACAGTGCCCCTGAGCTCCTTTCTTCAACTCGCTTTCTTGTGAGCTGGCCACAACACCGCAGGATTGCTTCAGGCCCTAGTGTTGTTCCGGCACAGCACGCTGAGCCTTTGGTTAATTCCTCTTCCTGGTGGGTAATGAGAGTTAAATTTGCCCGTCCAGACACCTCAAGCTAGTCTCTCTTGTTTCTCCCTATTCCTGTTCATTTTCTGCAGAAATTGCAAACTGGGCCAAACAGGAGGTTAAAGGCACTGACTCTCCAAGTGGGGAGAGTGTTAGTAAAGCGTCTGGAATGTTGCACCCGAGTACCGGGGGACGAATACTAAGACACATTTGAACACGTTTCCCGATGACACGGTGGATCATACTCTGGGTTCCACATGCATGTTTTAGCTGAAGGAAGAATCCCTTAAACCTGGAGAGTTGAGACCCATGGAATGGGTACCATGCAATATGACTTCAAAGGGTCTGCATTTGCTCACCGATCCTCACCAATCCTATCACTGCTGCATTTATGCCACTGTACACACGCTTGATTCTCTTTCGGAGACATATAAATCCATAGGTTTTAAGATTCTTACTAATCAGGTATATTTTTAGGCGTTTAATATGGGGTGTTGAGTCCACTTTGTTGAGCAAGGAGTAGCTCTTGTCTATTACATATTTGGCTTATGGAACGGTATCTGTGCTAATTTCAATCTCTGGTTTTATGCAGCACCCCAACTCACCTTTCCCCTTAAGCAAGCATAAGTTGGTTTTCTACATTTGAGACCCCGTTCTGTTTTGTAATTCAGTTCCTGTGTAGCCAAGTTTACATTCCGTGTAGTAGTGATATCTTATGATGTTTCTTTTTCTGTGTGACTTATTTCACTTAGAATCATCGTACCTGAATCCACTCATTATGCTGCTACGGGCCTGATGACATAGATTTCATTGCTGAGTGATATTGCATTGTACGTAAGTACCACAACTTCTTTATCCATTTTTCGCTTTCTGCGATATTGAACTTGTACCGTAAACGAGGTTCTTGTAAACAGAACCGTCCCAAACTTTGGGGTGGCTGTGTCTTTTTGATTTTAATTTCCCTAAGCTATAGTACCATAAGTGGAAGTGCCCTAGGCTCTGTTGCTTTGTTTTTTAGATGTTTCAGGAAACACCATACACTTGTCCAGAGTGGTTGTTGGCAATTTACATCCCGCCCATCAGCATAACAAGGCTCCCAGTTCTCCATGGCCTCTCCTGCCTTTCTGGATTTTACACTTTTTTCAGATGGCCCTTTTGACCGGGGGGCAGTGAGACTTCATTGTAGTGCAGATTTCCTTTGCAAGCTTGCTTGGTTGGCCAAAAAGGGCGTATGCGTTTTTTCCTGAATATATTCAGGAAAAAACGCATACGCCCTTTTTGGCCAAGTGCATCATTGTGGACGTTCTGCCTCTTTTCCTATGCTTAACATGCAATTCCAGTCTACCTCCTGAAATTGGTTTCCTGCAATTCTGCCCAGCGTTCAAGTCCTCTTGGCAGCCTTACTTCAATATATTTTTGGACGATAGCTGTCATTTATAACTCTGCAGGTTTTTGAATGACAGTGCCCCTGAGCTCCTTTCTTCAACTCGCTTTCTTGTGAGCTGGCCGCAACACCGCAGGATAGCTTCAGGCCCTAGTGTGGTTTCGGCATGGCCCGCTGAGGCTTTGTTTAATTCCTCTTCCTGGTGGGAAATGAGAGTTAAATTTGCCCGTTCAGACACCTCCATCTAGTCTCTCATTTGTTCTCCCTATTCCTGTTCATTTTCCGCAGAAATTGCAAACTGGGACAAACAGGAGGTTAAAGGCACTGACTCTCCAAGTGGGGAGAGTGTTAGTAAAGCGTCTGGAATGTTGCACCCGAGTACCAGGGGACGAAAACTGAGACACATTTGAACACGTTTCCCTATCACATGGTGGATCATACTCTGGGTTCCACATGCATGTTTTAGCTGAAAGAAGAATCCCTTAAACCTGGAGAGTTGAGACCCATGGAATGGGTACCATGCAATATGACTTCAATGGGTCTGCATTTGCTCACCGAGCCTCACCAATCCTATCACTGCTGCGTTTATGCCGCTGTACACACGCTTGATTCTCTTTCGGAGCATATAAATCCATAGGTTTTAAGATTCTTACTAGTCAGGTATATTCTTAGGCGTTTAATATGGGGTGTTGAGTCCCCTTCGTTGAGCATGGAGTAGCTCTTGTCTATTACATATTTGGCTTATGGAACGGTATCTGTGCTAATTTCAATCTCTGGTTTTATGTAGCACCCCAACTCACCTTTCCCCTTAAGCAAGCATAAGTTGGTTTTCTACATTTGAGACCCTGTTCTGTTTTGTAATTCAGTTCCTGTGTAGCCAAGTTTACATTCCGTGTATTAGTGATATCTTATGATGTTTCTTTTTCTGTGTGACTTATTTCACTTAGAATCATCGTACCTGAATCCACTCATTATGCTGCTACGGGCCTGATGACATAGATTTCATTGCTGAGTGATATTGCATTGTACGTAAGTACCACAACTTCTTTATCCATTTTTCGCTTTGTGTGGTATTGAACTTGTATCGTAAACCAGGTTCTTGTAAACAGAGCCGTCCCAAACTTTGGGGTGGCTGTGTCTTTTAGATTTTAATTTCCCTAAGCTATAGGACCATAAGTGGAATTGCACTAGGCTCTGTTGCCTTGTTTTGTAGATGTTTCAGGAAACACCATACACTTCTCCAGAGTGGCTGTTGGCAATTTACATCCCGCCCATCAGCATAACAAGGCTCCCAGTTCTCCATGGCCTCTCCTGCCTTTCTGGATTTTACACTTTTTTCAGATGGCCCTTTTGACTGGGGGGCAGTGAGACTTCATTGTAGTGCAGATTTCCTTTGCAAGCTTGCTTGTTTGGCCAAAAAGGGCGTATGCGTTTTTTCCTGAATATATTCAGGAAAAAACGCATACGCCCTTTTTGTCCAAGTGCATCATTGTGGACGTTCTGCCTCATTTCCTATGCTTTACATGCAATTCCAGTCTACCTCCTGAAATTGGTTTCCTGCAATTCTGCCCTGCTTTCAAGTCCTCTTGGCAGCCTTACTTCAATATATTTTTGGACGATAGCTGTCATTTATAACTCTGCATGTCTGTGAATGATAGTGCCCCTGAGCTCCTTTCTTCAACTCGCTTTCTTGTGAGCTGGCCGCAACACCGCAGGATTTCTTAAGGCCCCAGTGTGGTTACGGCATGGCACGCTGAGCCTTTGGTTAATTCCTCTTCCTGGTGGTAAATGAGAGTTAAATTTGCCCGTCCAGACACCTCCAGCTAGTCTCTCATTGGTTCTCCCTATTCCTGTTCATTTTCCGCAGAAATTGCAAACTGGGCCAAACAGGAGGTTAAAGGCACTGACTCTCCAAGTGGGGAGAGTGTTAGTAAAGCGTCTGGAATGTTGCACCCGAGTACCAGGGGACGAAAACTGAGACACCTTTGAACACGTTTCCCGATCACACGGTGGATGATACTCTGGGTTCCACATGCATGTTTTAGCTGAAGGAAGAATCCCTTAAACCTGGAGAGTTGAGATCCATGGAATGGGTACCATGCAATATGACTTCAAAGGGTCTGCATTTGCTCACCGAACCTCACCAATCCTATCACTGCTGCGTTTATGCCGCAGTACACACGCTTGATTCTCTTTCGGAGCATATAAATCCATAGGTTTTAAGATTCTTACTAGTCAGGTATATTCTTAGGAGTTTAATATGGGGTGTTGAGTCCACTTCGTTGAGCAAGGAGTAGCTCTTGTCTATTACATATTTGGCTTATGGAACGGTATCTGTGCTAATTTCAATCTCTGTTTTTATGCAGCACCCCAACTCACCTTTCCCCTTAAGCAATCATAAGTTGGTTTTCTACATTTGAGACCCTGTTCTGTTTTGTAATTCAGTTCCTGTGTAGCCAAGTTTACATTCCATGTAGTAGTGATATCTTATGATGTTTCTTTTTCTCTGTGACTTATTTCACTTAGAATCATCGTACCTGAATCCACTCATTATGCTGCTACGGGCCTCATGACATAGATTTCATTGCTGAGTGATATTGCATTGTACGTAAGTACCACAACTTCTTTATCCATTTTTCGTTTCTGCGATATTGAACTTGTACCGTAAACGAGGTTCTTGTAAACAGAGCCGTCCCAAACTTTGGGGTGGCTGTGTCTTTTTGATTTTAATTTCCCTAAGCTATAGGACCATAAGTGGAAGTGCCCTAGGCTCTGTTGCTTTGTTTTTTAGATGTTTCAGGAAACACCATACACTTCTCCAAAGTGGCTGTTGGCAATTTACATCCCGCCCATCAGCATAACAAGGCTCCCAGTTCTCCATGGCCTCTCCTGCCTTTCTGGATTTTACACTTTTTTCAGATGGCCCTTTTGACCGGGGGGCAGTGAGACTTCATTTTAGTGCAGATTTCCTTTGTAAGCTTGCTTGGTTGACCAAAAAGGGCGTATGCGTTTTTTCCTGAATATATTCAGGAAAAAACGCATACGCCCTTTTTGGCCAAGTGCATCATTGTGGACGTTCTGCCTCTTTTCCTATGCTTTACATGCAATTCCAGTCTACCTCCTGAAATTGGTTTCCTGCAATTCTGCCCCGCTTTCAAGTCCTCTTGGCAGCCTTACTTCAATATATTTTTGGACGATAGCTGTCATTTATAACTCTGCAGGATTGTGAATGACAGTGCCCCTGAGCTCCTTTCTTCAACTCGCTTTCTTGTGAGCTGCCCGCAACACTGCAGGATTGCTTCAGGCCCTACTGTGGTTCCGGCATGGCACGCTGAGCCTTTGGTTAATTCCTATTCCTGGTGGGAAATGAGAGTTAAATTTGCCCGTCCAGACACCTCCAGCTAGTCTCTCATTGATTCTCCCTATTCCTGTTCATT
Organism: Pseudorca crassidens; assembly: GCF_039906515.1. Classification (NCBI taxonomy): domain Eukaryota; kingdom Metazoa; phylum Chordata; class Mammalia; order Artiodactyla; family Delphinidae; genus Pseudorca; species Pseudorca crassidens. The sequence goes on along the minus strand of NW_027136049.1, from coordinate 302,434 downwards.
TTCCGCAGAAATTGCAAACTGGGCCAAACAGGAGGTTAAAGGCACTGACTCTCCAAGTGGGGAGAGTGTTAGTAAAGCGTCTGGAATGTTGTACCCGAGTACCAGGGGACGAAAACTGAGACACATTTGAACACGTTTCCCAATCACACGGTGGATCATACTCTGGGTTCCACATGCATGTGTTAGCTGAAGGAAGAATCCCTTAAACCTGGAGAGTTGAGACCCATGGAATGGGTACCATGCAATATGACTTCAAAGGGTCTGCATTTGCTCACCTATCCTCACCAATCCTATCACTGCTGCGTTTATGCCGCTGTACACATGCTTGATTCTCTTTCGGAGACATATAAATCCATAGGTTTTAAGATTCTTACTAGTCAGGTATATTCTTTCGCGTTTAATATGGGGTGTTGGGTCCACTTCGTTGAGCAAGGAGTAGCTCTTGTCTATTACATATTTGGCTTATGGAACGGTATCTGTGCTTATTTCAATCTCTGGTTTTATGCAGCACCCCAACTCACATTTCCCCTTAAGCAAGCATAAGTTGGTTTTCTACATTTGAGACCCTGTTCTGTTTTGTAATTCAGTTCCTGTGTAGCCAAGTTTACATTCCGTGTAGTAGTGATATCTGATGATGTTTCTTTTTTTGTGTGACTTATTTCACTTAGAATCATCGTACCTGAATCCACTCATTATGCTGCTACGGGCCTGATGACATAGATTTCATTGTTGAGTGATATTGCATTGTACGTAAGTACCACAACTTCTTTATCCATTTTTCGCTTTCTGCGATATTAAACTTGTACCGTAAACGAGGTTCTTGTAAACAGAGCTGTCCCAAACTTTGGGGTGGCTGTGTCTTTTTGATTTTAATTTCCCTAAGCTATAGGACCATAAGTGGAAGTGCCCTAGGCTCTGTTGCTTTGGTTTTTACATGTTTCAGGAAACACCATACACTTCTCCAGAGTGGCTGTTGGCAATTTACATCCCGCCCATCAGCATAACAAGGCTCCCAGTTCTCCATGGCTTGTCCTGCCTTTCTGGATTTTACACTTTTTTCAGATGGCCCTTTTGACCGGGGGGCAGTGAGACTTCATTGTAGTGCAGATTTCCTTTGCAAGCTTGCTTGGTTGGCCAAAAAGTGCGTATGCGTTTTTTCCTCAATATATTCAGGAAAAAACGCATACGCCCTTTTTGGCCAAGTGCATCATTGTGGACGTTCTGCCTCTTTTCCTGTGGTTTACATGGAAATCCAGTCTACCTCCTGAAATCAGTTTCCTGCAATTCTGCCCCGCTTTCAAGTCCTCTTGGCAGCCTTACTTCAATATATTTTTGGACGATAGGTGTCATTTTTAACTCTGCAGGTTTCTGAATGACAGTGCCCCTGAGCTCCTTTCTTCAACTCGCTTTCTCGTGAGCTGCCCGCAACACCGCAGGATTGCTTCAGGCTCCAGTATGGTTCCGGCATGGCACGCTGAGCCTTTGGTTAATTCCTCTTCCTGGTGGGAAATGAGAGGTAAATTTGCCCGTCCAGACACCTCCAGCTAGTCTCTTATTGGTTCTCCCTATTCCTGTTCATTTTCCGCAGAAATTGCAAACTGGGCCAAACAGGAGGTTAAAGGCACTGACTCTCCAAGTGGGGAGAGTGTTAGTAAAGCGTCTGGAATGTTGCATCCGAGTACCAGGGGACGAAAACTGAGACACCTTTGATCACATTTCCCAATCACATGGTGTATCATACTCTGGGTTCCTCATGCATGTTTTAGCTGAAGGAAGAATCCCTTAAACCTGGAGAGTTGAGACCCATGCAAAGGGTACCATGAAATATGACTTCAAAGGGTCTGCATTTGCTCACCGATCCTCACCAATCCTATCACTGCTGCGTTTTTGCCGCTGTACACACTCTTGATTCTCTTTCGGAGACATATAAATCCATAGGTTTTAAGATTCTTACTAGTCAGGTATATTCTTAGGCGTTTAATATGGAGTGTTGAGTCCACTTCGTTGAGCAAGGTGTAGCTCTTTTCTATTACATATTTGGCTTATGGAACGGTATCTGTGCTAATTTCAATCTCTGGTTTTATGCAGCACCCCAACTCACCTTTCCCCTTAAGCAAGCATAAGTTGGTTTTCTGCATTTGAGACCCTGTTCTGATTTGTAATTTAGTTCCTGTGTAGCCAAGTTTACATTCCGTGTATTAGTGATATCTTATGATGTTTCTTTTTCTGTGTGACTTATTTCACTTAGAATCATCGTACCTGAATCCACTCATTATGCTGCTACAGGCCTGATGACATAGATTTCATTGCTGAGTGATATTGCATTGTACGTAAGTACCACAACTTCTTTATCCATTTTTCGCTTTCTGCGATATTAAACTTGTACCGTAAACGAGGTTCTTGTAAACAGAGCTGTCCCAAACTTTTGGGTGGC